>NW_027675537.1:357500-360779 GCF_965601325.2 Salmo salar | reverse complement strand
TCAATTTAACCTTGCGCAATACCCTAGATGCAGTTGCACCCCTAAAAACTAAAAACATCTGTCATAAGAAACTAGCTCCCTGGTATACAGAAAATACACGAGCTCTGAAGCAAGCTTCCAGAAAATTGGAACGGAAATGGCGCCACACCAAACTGGAAGTCTTCCGACTAGCTTGGAAAGACAGTACCGTGCAGTATCGAAGAGCCCTTACTGCTGCTCGATCATCCTATTTTTCCAACTTAATTGAGGAAAATAAGAACAATCCGAAATTTCTTTTTGATACTGTCGCAAAGCTAACTAAAAAGCAGCCTTCGCAAATGGATGATGGCTTTCACTTCAGCAGTAATAAATTTATGAACTTCTTTGAGGAAAAGATCATGATCATTAGAAAGCAAATTACAGACTCCTCTTTAAATCTGGGTATTCCTCCAAAGCTCCATTGTCCTGAGTCTGCACAACTCTGCCAGGACCTAGGATCAAGGGAGATACTAAAGTGTTTTAGTACTATATCTCTTGACGCAATGATGAAAATAATCATGGCCTCCAAACCCTCAAGCTGCATACTGGACCCTATTCCAACTAAACTACTGAAAGAGCTGCTTCCTGTGCTTGGCCCTCCTATGTTGAACATAATAAACGGCTCTCTATCCACCGGATGTGTACCAAGCTCACTAAAAGTGGCAGTAATAAAGCCTCTCTTGAAAAAGCCGAATCTTGATCCAGAAATTATAAAAAACTATCGGCCTATATCGAATCTTCCATTCCTCTCCAAAATTTTAGAAAAAGCTGTTGCACAGCAACTGACTGCCTTCCTGAAGACAAACAATGTATACGAAACGCTTCAGTCTGGTTTTAGACCCCATCATAGCACTGAGACTGCACTTGTGAAGGTGGTAAATGACCTTTTAATGACGTCAGACCGAGGCTCTGCATCTGTCCTCGTGCTCCTAGATCTTAGTGCCGCTTTTGATACCATCGATCACCACATTCTTTTGGAGAGATTGGAAACCCAAATTGGTCTACATGGACAAGTTCTGGCCTGGTTTAGATCTTATCTGTCGGAAAGATATCAGTTTGTCTCTGTGAATGGTTTGTCCTCTGACAAATCAATTGTAAATTTCGGTGTTCCTCAAGGTTCCGTTTTAGGACCACTATTGTTTTCACTATATATTTTACCTCTTGGGGATGTCATTCGAAAACATAATGTTAAATTTCACTGCTATGCAGACGACACACAGCTGTACATTTCAATGAAACATGGTGAAGCCCCAAAATTGCCCTCGCTAGAAGCCTGTGTTTCAGACATAAAGAAGTGGATGGCTGCAAACTTTCTACTTTTAAACTCGGACAAAACAGAGATGCTTGTTCTAGGTCCCAAGAAACAAAGAGATCTTCTGTTGAATCTGACAATTAATCTGGATGGTTGTACAGTCGTCTCAAATAAAACTGTGAAGGACCTCGGCGTTACTCTGGACCCTGATCTCTCTTTTGAAGAACATATCAAGACTGTTTCAAGGACAGCTTTTTTCCATCTACGTAACATTGCAAAAATCAGAAATTTTCTGTCCAAAAATGACGCAGAAAAATTAATCCATGCTTTTGTTACTTCTAGGCTGGACTACTGCAATGCTCTACTTTCCGGCTACCCGGATAAAGCACTAAATAAACTTCAGTTAGTGCTAAATACGGCTGCTAGAATCCTGACTAGAACCAAAAAATTTGATCATATTACTCCAGTGTTAGCCTCCCTACACTGGCTTCCTGTTAAGGCAAGGGCTGATTTCAAGGTTTTACTGCTAACCTACAAAGCATTACATGGGCTTGCTCCTACCTATCTTTCCGATTTGGTCCTGCCGTACATACCTACACGTACGCTACGGTCACAAGACGCAGGCCTCCTAATTGTCCCTAGAATTTCTAAGCAAACGGCTGGAGGTAGGGCTTTCTCCTATAGAGCTCCATTTTTATGGAATGGTCTGCCTACCAATGTGAGAGACGCAGACTCAGTCTCAACCTTTAAGTCTTTACTGAAGACTTATCTCTTCAGTAGGTCCTATGATTAAGTATAGTCTGGCCCAGGAGTGTGAAGGTGAACGGAAAGGCTGGAGCAACGAACCGCCCTTGCTGTCTCTGCCTTGCCGGTTCCCCTCTTTCCACTGGGATTCTCTGCCTCTAACCCTTTTACAGAGGCTGAGTCACTGGCCTACTGGTGTTCTTCCATGCCGTCCATGGGAGGGGTGCGTCACTTGAGTGGGTTGAGTCACTGACGTGGTCTTCCTGTCTGGGTTGGCGCCCCCCCCCCCCCCCCCCCCCTTGGGTTGTGCCATGGCGGAGATCGTTGTGGGCTATACTCGGCCTTGTCTTAGGACGGTAAGTTGGTGGTTGGAGACATCCCTCTAGTGGTGTGGGGGCTGTGCTTTGGCAAAGTGGGTGGGGTTATATCCTGCCTGTTTGGCCCTGTCCGGGGGTATCATCGGATGGGGCCACAGTGTCTTCTGATCCCTCCTGTCTCAGCCTCCAGTATTTATGCTGCAGTAGTTTATGTGTCGGGGGGCTAGGGTCAGTCTGTTACATCTGGAGTATTTCTCTTGTCTTATCCGGTGTCCTGTGTGTATTTAAATATGCTCTCTCTAATTCTCTCTTTCTCTCTTTCTGTCTTTCTCTCGGAGGACCTGAGCCCTAGGACCATGCCTCAGGACTACCTGGTATGATGACTCCTTGCTGTCCCCAGTCCACCTGGCCGTGCTGCTGCTCCAGTTTCAACTGTTCTGCCTGCGGCTATGGAACCCTGACCTGTTCACCGGACGTGCTTGTTGCACCCTCGACAACTACTATGATTATTATTATTTGACCATGCTGGTCATTTATGAACATTTTAACATTTTAACATTTTGACCATGTTCTGTTTTAATATCCACCCTGCACAGCCAGAAGAGGACTGGCCACCCCTCATAGCCTGGTTCCTCTCTAGGTTTCTTCCTAGGTTTTTGGCCTTTCTAGGGAGTTTTTCCTAGGGAGTTTTTCCTAGCCACCGTGCTTCTTTCACATGCTTTGCTTGCTGTTTGGGGTTTTAGGCTGGGTTTCTGTACAGCACTTTGAGAATATCAGCTGATGTACGAAGGGCTATATAAAAATAAATTTGATTTGATTTGTGTGTTGTCGGTGTGTGTGTGTGTGTGTTGTCGGTGTGTGTTTGTGTGTGTGTTGTCGGTGTGTGTGTGTGTGTTGTCGGTGTGTGTGTGTGTGTGTTGTCGGTGTGTGTGTGTGTGTGTGTGTGTT
>NW_027675537.1:330000-350000 GCF_965601325.2 Salmo salar | reverse complement strand
GTGTGTGTGTGTGTTGTCGGTGTGTGTGTGTGTGTTGTCGGTGTGTGTGTGTGTGTGTGGTCGTTGTGTGTGTGTGTGTTGTCGGTGTGTGTGTGTGTGTTGTCGGTGTGTGTGTGTGTGTGTTGTCGGTGTGTGTGTGTGTGTTGTGTGTGTGTGTGTGTGTGTTGTCGGTGTGTGTGTGTGTGTGCTGTCGGTGTGTTTGTGTGTGTGTGTTGTCTGTGTGTGTGTGTTGTCGGTGTGTGTGTGTGTGTGTTGTCGGTGTGTGTGTGTGTGTGTGTTGTCGGTGTGTGTGTGTGTGTGTGTTGTCAGTGTGTCTGTGTGTTATCGGTGTGTGTGTGTGTGTGTCTGTGTTGTCGGTGTGTGTGTGTGTGTGTTGTCGGTGTGTGTGTGTGTGTTGTCTGTGTGTGTGTGTGTGTTGTCAGTGTGTGTGTGTGTGTGTTGTCGGTGTGTGTGTGTGTGTGTTGTCAGTGTGTGTATGTGTGTGTTGTCGGTGTGTGTGTGTGTGTGTGTGTGTTGTCGGTGTGTGTGTGTGTTGTCGGTGTGTGTGTGTGTGTGTGTGTTGTTGGTGTGTGTGTGTGTGTGTTGTGTGTGTGTGTGTTGTCGGTGTGTGTGTGTTGTCGGTGTGTGTGTGTGTGTGTGTTGTCGGTGTGTGTGTGTTGTAGGTGTGTGTGTGTGTGTTGTCGGTGTGTGTGTGTGTGTGTTGTCGGTGTGTGTGTGTGTGTGTTGTCAGTGTGTGTGTGTGTGTGTTGTCGGTGTGTGTGTGTGTGTGTGTGTGTTGTCGGTGTGTGTGTGTTGTCGGTGTGTGTGTGTGTGTTGTCGGTGTGTGTGTGTGTGTGTTGTCGGTGTGTGTGTGTGTGTGTTGTCAGTGTGTGTGTGTGTGTTGTCGCTGTGTGTGTGTGTGTGTGTTGTCGGTGTGTGTGTGTTGTCGGTGTGTGTGTGTTTGTGTGTGTGTTGTCGTTGTGTTTGTGTGTGTGTGTTGTCGGTGTGTGTGTGTGTGTGTTGTCGGTGTGTGTGTGTGTTGTGTGTGTGTGTGTGTTGTCGGTGTGTGTGTGTGTTGTCGGTGTGTGTGTGTGTGTGTTGTCGGTGTGTGTGTGTGTGTGTGTTGTCGGTGTGTGTGTGTGTGTGTGTTGTCGGTGTGTGTGTGTGTGTGTTGTCAGTGTGTGTGTGTGTGTTGTCGGTGTGTGTGTGTGTGTGTTGTCAGTGTGTGTGTGTGTCTGTGTTGTCGGTGTGTGTGTGTGTGTGTTGTCGGTGTGTGTGTGTGTGTGTTGTCGGTGTGTGTGTGTGTTGCTGGTGTGTGTGTGTGTGTGTGTGTTGTCGGTGTGTGTGTGTGTGTTGTCGGTGTGTGTTTGTGTGTGTTGTCGGTGTGTTTGTGTGTGTGTTGTCGGTGTGTGTGTGTGTGTGTGTGTGTTGTCGGTGTGTGTGTGTGTGTTGTGTGTGTGTGTGTTGTCGGTGTGTGTGTGTGTGTGTTGTCGGTGTGTGTGTGTGTGTTGTCGGTGTGTGTGTGTGTGTGTGTGGTCGTTGTGTGTGTGTGTGTTGTCGGTGTGTGTGTGTGTGTTGTCGGTGTGTGTGTGTGTGTGTTGTCGGTGTGTGTGTGTGTGTTGTGTGTGTGTGTGTGTGTGTTGTCGGTGTGTGTGTGTGTGTGCTGTCGGTGTGTGTGTGTGTGTGTGTTGTCTGTGTGTGTGTGTTGTCGGTGTGTGTGTGTGTGTGTGTTGTCGGTGTGTGTGTGTGTGTGTGTTGTCGGTGTGTGTGTGTGTGTGTGTTGTCAGTGTGTGTCTGTGTGTTATCGGTGTGTGTGTGTGTGTGTCTGTGTTGTCGGTGTGTGTGTGTGTGTGTTGTCGGTGTGTGTGTGTGTGTTGTCTGTGTGTGTGTGTGTTGTCAGTGTGTGTGTGTGTGTGTTGTCGGTGTGTGTGTGTGTGTGTTGTCAGTGTGTGTATGTGTGTGTTGTCGGTGTGTGTGTGTGTGTGTGTTGTCGGTGTGTGTGTGTGTTGTCGGTGTGTGTGTGTGTGTTGTCGGTGTGTGTGTGTGTTTCTTGTCGGTGTGTGTGTGTGTGTGTGTGTTGTCGGTGTGTGTGTGTGTGTTGTCGGTGTGTGTGTGTGTGTTGTCGGTGTGTGTGTGTGTGTGTGTGTTGTCGGTGTGTGTGTGTGTGTTGTCAGTGTGTGTGTGTGTGTGTTGTCGGTGTGTGTGTGTTTATGTGTTGTCGGTGTGTGTGTGTGTGTTGTCGGTGTGTGTGTGTGTGTGTGTTGTCGGTGTGTGTGTGTGTGTGTGTGTTGTCGGTGTGTGTGTGTGTGTGTGTTGTGTGTGTGTGTGTTGTCGGTGTGTGTGTGTGTGTGTGTGTTGTCAGTGTGTGTGTGTGTGTGTGTGTGTGTGTGTGTGTGTCTGTGTGTTGTCGGTGTGTGTGTGTGTGTGTGTTGTGTGTGTGTGTGTTGTCGGTGTGTGTGTGTGTGTGTGTTGTCAGTGTGTGTGTGTGTGTGTGTGTGTGTGTGTGTGTGTGTCTGTGTGTTGTCGGTGTGTGTGTGTGTGTGTGTCTGAGTTGTCAGTGTGTGTGTGTGTGTGTTGTCCGAGTGTGTGTGTGTGTGTGTTGTCGGTGTGTGTGTGTTGTCGGTGTGTGTGTGTGTTGTCGGTGTGTGTGTGTGTGTGTTGTCGGTGTGTGTGTGTGTGTTGTCGGTGTGTGTGTGTGTGTGTGTGGTCGTTGTGTGTGTGTGTGTGTTGTCGGTGTGTGTGTGTGTGTGTTGTCGGTGTGTGTGTGTGTGTGTTGTCGGTGTGTGTGTGTGTGTTGTGTGTGTGTGTGTGTGTTGTCGGTGTGTGTGTGTGTGTGTGTGCTGTCGGTGTGTGTGTGTGTGTGTGTGTGTTGTCTGTGTGTGTGTGTTGTCGGTGTGTGTGTGTGTGTTGTCGGTGTGTGTGTGTGTGTGTGTGTGTGTGTTGTCGGTGTGTGTGTGTGTGTGTGTGTCAGTGTGTGTCTGTGTGTTATCGGTGTGTGTTTGTGTGTGTGTGTGTGTTGTCGGTGTGTGTGTGTGTGTGTTGTCGGTGTGTGTGTGTGTGTGTTGTCAGTGTGTGTCTGTGTGTTATCGGTGTGTGTGTGTGTGTGTGTGTGTGTGTTGTCGGTGTGTGTGTGTGTCTGTGTTGTCGGTGTGTGTGTGTGTGTGTTGTCGGTGTGTGTGTGTGTGTTGTCTGTGTGTGTGTGTGTGTGTTGTCAGTGTGTGTGTGTGTGTGTTGTCGGTGTGTGTGTGTGTGTTGTCGGTGTGTGTGTGTGTGTGTTGTCGGTGTGTGTGTGTGTGTTGTCGGTGTGTGTGTGTGTTTGTTGTCGGTGTGTGTGTGTGTGTGTGTGTGTCGGTGTGTGTGTGTGTGTTGTCGGTGTGTGTGTGTGTGTTGTCGGTGTGTGTGTGTGTGTGTGTTGTCGGTGTGTGTGTGTGTGTGTTGTCAGTGTGTGTGTGTGTGTGTTGTCGGTGTGTGTGTGTTTATGTGTTGTCGGTGTGTGTGTGTGTGTTGTCGGTGTGTGTGTGTGTGTGTTGTCGGTGTGTGTGTGTTTTGTCGGTGTGTGTGTGTGTGTGTGTGTGTGTTGTCGGTGTGTGTGTGTGTGTGTGTTGTCGGTGTGTGTGTGTGTGTGTGTTGTGTGTGTGTGTGTTGTCGGTGTGTGTGTGTGTGTGTGTGTGTGTGTGTGTGTGTTGTCGGTGTGTGTGTGTGTGTGTTGTCGGTGTGTGTGTGTGTGTGTTGTCCGAGTGTGTGTGTGTGTGTGTGTGTTGTCGGTGTGTGTGTGTGTGTGTGTGTTGTCGGTGTGTGTTTGTGTGTTGTCGGTGTGTTTGTGTGTGTGTGTTGTCGGTGTGTGTGTGTGTGTTGCTGGTGTTTGTTTGTGTGTGTGTTGTCGGTGTGTGTGTGTGTGTGTTGTCGGTGTGCGTGTGTGTGTGTGTGTGTGTGTGTGTTGTCGGTGTGTGTGTGTGTGTGTTGTCGGTGTGTGTGTGTGTGTGTGTTGTCGGTGTGTGTGTGTGTGTTGTCGGTGTGTTTGTGTGTGTGTGTTGTCGTTGTGTGTGTGTGTGTGTTGTCGGTGTGTGTGTGTGTGTTGTGTGTGTGTTTGTTGTCAGTGTGTGTGTGTGTTGTCGGTGTGTGTGTGTGTGTGTTGTCGGTGTGTGTGTGTGTGTGTTGTCAGTGTGTGTGTGTGTGTGTGTGTTGTCGGTGTGTGTGTGTGTGTGTGTGTTGTCGGTGTGTGTGTGTGTGTGTGTTGCCGGTGTGTGTGTGTGTGTTGTCGGTGTGCGTGTGTGTGTTGTCGGTGTGTGTGTGTGTGTGTGTTGCCGGTGTGTGTGTGTGTGTGTTGTCGGTGTGTGTGTGTGTGTGTGTTGTCGGTGTGTGTGTGTGTTGTTGGTGTGTGTGTGTGTGTGTTGTCGGTGTGTGTGTTGTCGGTGTGTGTGTGTGTAGTCGGTGTGTGTGTGTGTGTGTGTGTGTGTGTGTGTGTTGTCGGTGTGTGTGTGTGTGTTGTCGGTGTGTGTGTGTGTGTGTTGTCGGTGTGTGTATGTGTTGTCGGTGTGTGTGTGTTGTGTGTGTGTGTGTGTGTTGTGTGTGTGTGTGTGTGTTGTCGGTGTGTGTGTGTGTTGTCGGTGTGTGTGTGTGTGTTGTCGGTGTGTTTGTGTGTGTGTGTTGTCGTTGTGTGTGTGTGTGTGTTGTCGGTGTGTGTGTGTGTGTTGTCGGTGTGTGTGTTTGTGTGTTGTCGGGGTGTGTGTGTTGTCGGTGTGTGTGTGTGTTGTCGGTGTGTTGTCGGTGTGTGTGTGTGTGTGTGTGGTCGGTGTGTGTGTGTGTGTTGTCGGTGTGTGTGTGTGTGTGTTGTCGGTGTGTGTGTGTGTGTGTTGTCGGTGTGTGTGTGTGTGTTGTCGGTGTGTGTGTGTGTGTGTTGTGTGTGTGTGTGTTGTCGGTGTGTGTGTGTGTGTGTGCTGTCGGTGTGTGTGTGTGTGTGTTGTCTGTGTGTGTGTGTGTGTGTTGTCGGTGTGTGTGTGTGTGTGTTGTCTGTGTGTGTGTGTGTGTGTTGTCGGTGTGTGTGTGTGTGTGTTGTCGGTGTGTGTGTGTATGTGTTGTCGGTGTGTGTGTGTGTTGTCGGTGTGTGTGTCTGTGTGTGTGTGTGTGTTGTCGGTGTGTGTGTGTGTGTTGTCGGTGTGTGTGTTTGTGTGTTGTCGGGGTGTGTGTGTTGTCGGTGTGTGTGTGTGTGTGTTGTCGGTGTGTTGTCGGTGTGTGTGTGTGTGTGTGGTCGGTGTGTGTGTGTGTGTGTTGTCGGTGTGTGTGTGTGTGTTGTCGGTGTGTGTGTGTGTGTGTTGTGTGTGTGTGTGTTGTCGGTGTGTGTGTGTGTGTGTGCTGTCGGTGTGTGTGTGTGTGTGTTGTCTGTGTGTGTGTGTTGTCGGTGTGTGTGTGTGTGTGTGTGTGTGTTGTCGGTGTGTGTGTGTGTGTGTGTGTTGTCAGTGTGTGTCTGTGTGTTATCGGTGTGTGTATGTGTGTGTGTGTTGTCGGTGTGTGTGTGTGTCTGTGTTGTCGGTGTGTGTGTGTGTGTGTTGTCGGTGTGTGTGTGTATGTGTTGTCTGTGTGTGTGTGTTGTCTGTGTGTGTGTGTGTGTGTGTTGTCGATGTGTTTGTGTGTGTTGTCGGTGTGTGTGTGTGTGTTGTCGGTGTGTGTGTGTGTGTGTTGTCGGTGTGTGTGTGTGTGTGTGTGTGTTGTCGGTGTGTGTGTGTGTGTTGTCGGTGTGTGTGTCTGTGTGTGTGTGTGTTGTCGGTGTGTGTGTGTGTGTTGTCGGTGTGTGTGTTTGTGTGTTGTCGGGGTGTGTGTGTTGTCGGTGTGTGTGTGTGTGTGTTGTCGGTGTGTTGTCGGTGTGTATGTGTGTGGGGTCGGTGTGTGTGTGTGTGTGTTGTCGGTGTGTGTGTGTGTGTTGTCGGTGTGTGTGTTTGTGTGTTGTGTGTGTGTGTGTTGACGGTGTGTGTGTGTGTGTGTGCTGTCGGTGTGTGTGAGTGTGTGTTGTCTGTGTGTGTTTGTTGTCGGTGTGTGTGTGTGTGTGTGTGTGTGTGTGTTGTCGGTGTGTGTGTGTGTGTGTGTGTGTGTTGTCGGTGTGTGTGTGTGTGTTGTCGGTGTGTGTGTGTGTGTGTTGTCGGTGTGTGTGTGTGTGTGTGTGTGTGTGTGTGTTGTCGGTGTGTGTGTGTTGTCGGTGTGTGTGTGTTGTCGGTGTGTGTGTGTGTGTGTTGTCGGTGTGTGTGTGTGTTGTCAGTGTGTGTGTGTGTGTGTTGTCGGTGTGTGTGTGTTTATGTGTTGTCAGTGTCTGAGTGTGTGTTGTCGGTGTGTGTGTGTGTGTGTTGTCGGTGTGTGTGTGTGTTGTCGGTGTGTGTGTGTGTGTGTGTGTTGTCGGTGTGTGTGTGTGTTGTCGGTGTGTGTGTGTGTGTTGTTGGTGTGTGTGTGTGTGTTTTGTCGGTGTGTGTGTGTTTATGTGTTGTCGGTGTGTGAGTGTGTGTTGTCGGTGTGTGTGTGTGTGTTGTCGGTGTGTGTGTGTTGTCGGTGTGTGTGTGTTGTCGGTGTGTGTGTGTGTGTGTGTGTGTGTGTGTGTGTGTGTTGTCGGTGTGTGTGTGTGTGTTGTCAGTGTGTGTTTGTGTGTTGTCGGTGTGTGTGTGTTGTCGGTGTGTGTGTGTGTGTGTTGTCGGTGTGTGTGTGTGTGTGTTGTCAGTGTGTGTGTGTGTGTGTTGTCGGTGTGTGTGTGTGTGTTGTCGGTGTGTGTGTGTGTGTGTGTTGTGTGTGTGTGTGTTGTCGGTGTGTGTGTGTGTGTGTGCTGTCGGTGTGTGTGTGTTGTCTGTGTGTGTGTGTTGTCGGTGTGTGTGTGTGTGTGTGTGTGTGTTGTCGGTGTGTGTGTGTGTGTGTTGTCGGTGTGTGTGTGTGTGTGTGTTGTCAGTTTGTGTCTGTGTGTTATCGGTGTGTGTGTGTGTGTGTGTGTTGTCGGTGTGTGTGTGTGTCTGTGTTGTCGGTGTGTGTGTGTGTGTTTGTGGTGTCGGTGTATGTGTATGTGTTGTCTGTGTGTGTGTGTTGTCTGTGTGTGTGTGTGTGTGTGTGTTGTCGATGTGTTTGTGTGTGTTGTCAGTGTGTGTGTGTGTGTTGTCGGTGTGTGTGTGTGTGTGTTGTCGGTGTGTGTGTGTGTGTTGTCGGTGTGTGTGTGTTGTCGGTGTGTGTGTGTGTGTGTTGTCGGTGTGTGTGTGTGTTGTCAGTGTGTGTGTGTGTGTGTTGTCGGTGTGTGTGTGTTTATGTGTTGTCGGTGTGTGAGTGTGTGTTGTCGGTGTGTGTGTGTGTGTGTTGTCGGTGTGTGTGTGTGTTGTCGGTGTGTGTGTGTTGTCGGTGTGTGTGTGTGTGTGTTGTCGGTGTGTGTGTGTGTTGTCAGTGTGTGTGTGTGTGTGTTGTCGGTGTGTGTGTGTTTATGTGTTGTCAGTGTCTGAGTGTGTGTTGTCGGTGTGTGTGTGTGTGTGTTGTCGGTGTGTGGGTGTGTTGTCGGTGTGTGTGTGTGTGTGTGTGTTGTCGGTGTGTGTGTGTGTTGTCGGTGTGTGTGTGTGTTGTTGGTGTGTGTGTGTGTGTTTTGTCGGTGTGTGTGTGTTTATGTGTTGTCGGTGTGTGAGTGTGTGTTGTCGGTGTGTGTGTGTGTGTTGTCGGTGTGTGTGTGTTGTCGGTGTGTGTGTGTTGTCGGTGTGTGTGTGTGTGTGTGTGTGTGTGTGTGTGTTGTCGGTGTGTGTGTGTGTGTTGTCAGTGTGTGTTTGTGTGTTGTCGGTGTGTGTGTGTTGTCGGTGTGTGTGTGTGTGTGTTGTCGGTGTGTGTGTGTGTGTGTTGTCAGTGTGTGTGTGTGTGTGTTGTCGGTGTGTGTGTGTGTGTTGTCGGTGTGTGTGTGTGTGTGTGTTGTGTGTGTGTGTGTTGTCGGTGTGTGTGTGTGTGTGTGCTGTCGGTGTGTGTGTGTTGTCTGTGTGTGTGTGTTGTCGGTGTGTGTGTGTGTGTGTGTGTGTGTTGTCGGTGTGTGTGTGTGTGTGTGTTGTCGGTGTGTGTGTGTGTGTGTGTTGTCAGTTTGTGTCTGTGTGTTATCGGTGTGTGTGTGTGTGTGTGTGTTGTCGGTGTGTGTGTGTGTCTGTGTTGTCGGTGTGTGTGTGTGTGTTTGTGGTGTCGGTGTATGTGTATGTGTTGTCTGTGTGTGTGTGTTGTCTGTGTGTGTGTGTGTGTGTGTTGTCGATGTGTTTGTGTGTGTTGTCAGTGTGTGTGTGTGTGTTGTCAGTGTGTGTGTGTGTGTGTTGTCGGTGTGTGTGTGTGTGTTGTCGGTGTGTGTGTGTTGTCGGTGTGTGTGTGTGTGTGTTGTCGGTGTGTGTGTGTGTTGTCAGTGTGTGTGTGTGTGTGTTGTCGGTGTGTGTGTGTTTATGTGTTGTCGGTGTGTGAGTGTGTGTTGTCGGTGTGTGTGTGTGTGTGTTGTCGGTGTGTGTGTGTGTTGTCGGTGTGTGTGTGTTGTCGGTGTGTGTGTGTGTTGTCGGTGTGTGTGTGTGTTTTGTTGGTGTGTGTGTGTGTGTTGTCGGTGTGTGTGTGTTTATGTGTTGTCGGTGTGTGAGTGTGTGTTGTCGGTGTGTGTGTGTGTTGTCGGTGTGTGTGTGTGTGTGTTGTCGGTGTGTGTGTGTGTTGTCGGTGTGTGTGTGTTGTCGGTGTGTGTGTGTGTGTGTGTGTGTTGTCGGTGTGTGTGTGTGTTGTCGGTGTGTGTGTGTGTGTTGTTGGTGTGTGTGTGTGTGTGTTGTCGGTGTGTGTGTGTTTATGTGTTGTCGGTGTGTGAGTGTGTGTTGTCGGTGTGTGTGTGTGTGTGTTGTTGGTGTGTGTGTGTGTTGTCGGTGTGTGTGTGGTGTCGGTGTGTGTATGTGTGTGTGTGTGTGTGTGTGTGTTGTCGGTGTGTGTGTGTGTTGTCAGTTTGTGTGTGTGTGTGTTGTCGGTGTGTGTGTGTTGTCGGTGTGTGTGTGTGTTGTGTGTGTGTGTGTTGTCGGTGTGTGTGTGTGTGTGTGCTGTCGGTGTGTGTGTGTGTGTTGTCTGTGTGTGTGTGTTGTCGGTGTGTGTGTGTGTGTGTGTGTTGTCGGTGTGTGTGTGTGTGTGTTGTCGGTGTGTGTGTGTGTGTGTGTTGTCAGTGTGTGTCTGTGTGTTATCGGTGTGTGTGTGTGTGTGTGTGTGTTGTCGGTGTGTGTGTGTGTCTGTGTTGTCGGTGTGTGTGTGTGTGTGTTGTCGGTGTGTGTGTATGTGTTGTCTGTGTGTGTGTGTTGTCTGTGTGTGTGTGTGTGTGTGTTGTCGATGTGTTTGTGTGTGTTGTCGGTGTGTGTGTGTGTGTTGTCGGTGTGTGTGTGTGTGTGTGTTGTCGGTGTGTGAGTGTGTGTGTGTGTGTTGTCGGTGTGTGTGTGTGTGTTGTCGGTGTGTGTGTGTTGTCGGTGTGTGTGTGTGTGTGTTGTCGGTGTGTGTGTGTGTGTTGTCAGTGTGTGGGTGTGTGTGTTGTCGGTGTGTGTGTGTTTATGTGTTGTCGGTGTGTGAGTGTGTGTTGTCGGTGTGTGTGTGTGTGTGTGTTGTCGGTGTGTGTGTGTGTTGTCGGTGTGTGTGTGTTGTCGGTGTGTTTGTGTGTGTGTGTTGTCGGTGTGTGTGTGTGTGTGTGTTGTCGGTGTGTGTGTGTTTATGTGTTGTCGGTGTGTGAGTGTGTGTTGTCGGTGTGTGTGTGTGTTGTCGGTGTGTGTGTGTGTTGTCGGTGTGTGTGTGTTGTCGGTGTGTGTGTGTGTGTGTGTGTGTGTGTTGTAGGTGTGTGTGTGTGTTGTCAGTGTGTGTGTGTGTGTGTTGTCGGTGTGTGTGTGTTGTCGGTGTGTGTGTGTGTGTGTGTTGTCGGTGTGTGTGTGTGTGTGTGTTGTCGGTGTGTGTGTGTATGTGTTGTCGGTGTGTGTGTGTGTGTTGTCGGTGTGTGTGTCTGTGTGTGTGTGTGAGTTGTCGGTGTGTGTGTGTGTGTTGTCGGTGTGTGTGTGTGTGGTCGGTGTGTGTGTGTGTGTTGTCGGTGTGTGTGTGTGTGTGTTGTCGGTGTGTGTGTGTGTGTTGTCGGTGTGTGTGTGTGTGTTGTCGGTGTGTGTGTGTGTGTGTTGTGTGTGTGTGTGTTGTCGGTGTGTGTGTGTGTGTGTGCTGTCGGTGTGTGTGTGTGTTGTCTGTGTGTGTTTGTTGTCGGTGTGTGTGTGTGTGTGTGTGTGTGTTGTCGGTGTGTGTGTGTGTGTGTTGTCGGTGTGTGTGTGTGTTGTCAGTGTGTGTCTGTGTGTTATCGGTGTGTGTGTGTGTGTGTGTGTTGTCGGTGTGTGTGTGTCTGTGTTGTCGGTGTGTGTGTGTGTGTGTGTGTTTGTTGTCGGTGTGTGTGTATGTGTTGTCTGTGTGTGTGTGTTGTCTGTGTGTGTGTGTGAGTGTGTGTTGTCAATGTGTTTGTGTGTGTTGTCGGTGTGTGTGTGTGTGTTGTCGGTGTGTGTGTGTGTGTGTTGTCGGTGTGTGTGTGTGTGTGTGTGTGTTGTCGGTGTGTGTGTGTGTGTTGTCGGTGTGTGTTTATGTGTTGTCGGTGTGTGAGTGTGTGTTGTCGGTGTGTGTGTGTGTGTGTTGTAGGTGTGTGTGTGTGTTGTCGGTTTGTGTGTGTTGTCGGTGTGTGTGTGTGTGTGTGTGTGTGTTGTCGGTGTGTGTGTGTGTTGTCGGTGTGTGTGTGTGTGTTGTTGGTGTGTGTGTGTGTGTGTTGTCGGTGTGTGTGTGTGTTGTCGGTGTGTGTGTGTGTGTTGTTGGTGTGTGTGTGTGTGTGTGTTGTCGGTGTGTGTGTGTGTGTTGTGTGTGTGTGTGTTGTCGGTGTGTGTGTGTGTGTGTGTGTTGTCGGTGTGTGTGTGTGTGTGTGTTGTTGGTGTGTGTGTGTGTTGTCGGTGTGTGTGTGTGTGTGTGTTGTCGGTGTGTGTGTGTGTGTGTTGTCGGTGTGTGTGTGTGTGTGTTGTCAGTGTGTGTGTGTGTGTGTGTTGTTGGTGTGTGTGTGTGTGTGTTGTCGGTGTGTGTGTGTGTGTGTGTTGTCGGTGTGTGTGTGTGTGTGTTGTCGGTGTGTGTGTGTGTGTGTAGTCGATGTGTGTGTGTGTGTGTGTGTGTGTGTGTGTGTGTGTTGTCGGTGTGTGTGTGTGTGTTGTCGTTGTGTGTGTGTGTGTGTGTGTGTTGTCGGTGTGTGTGTGTGTTGTCGGTGTGTGTGTGTTGTGTGTGTGTGTGTTGTCGGTGTGTGTGTGTGTTGTGTGTGTGTGTTGTCGGTGTGTGTGTGTTGTCGGTGTGTGTGTGTGTGTGTGTGTGTGTGTGTGTTGTAGGTGTGTGTGTGTTGTCGGTGTGTGTGTGTGTGTGTGTGTTGTCGGTTTGTGTGTGTGTTGTCGGTGTGTTTGTGTGTTGCTGGTGTTTGTGTGTGTGTGTGTTGTCGGTGTGTGTGTGTTGTCGGTGTGTGTGTGTGTGTGTGTGTGTGTTGTCGGTGTGTGTGTGTGTGTTGTCGGTGTGTGTGTGTGTTGTCGGTGTGTGTGTGTGTGTGTGTTGTCGGTGTGTGTGTGTGTCTGTGTTGTCGGTGTGTGTGTGTGTGTGTTGTCGGTGTGTGTGTATGTGTTGTCTGTGTGTGTGTGTTGTCTGTGTGTGTGTGTGTGTTGTCGATGTGTTTGTGTGTGTTGTCGGTGTGTGTGTGTGTGTTGTCGGTGTGTGTGTGTGTGTGTTGTCGGTGTGTGTGTGTGTGTGTGTGTGTTGTCGGTGTGTGTGTGTGTGTTGTCGGTGTGTGTGTGTTGTCGGTGTGTGTGTGTGTTGTCAGTGTGTGTGTGTGTGTGTTGTCGGTGTGTGTGTGTTTATGTGTTGTCGGTGTGTGAGTGTGTGTTGTCGGTGTGTGTGTGTGTGTGTTGTAGGTGTGTGTGTGTGTTGTCGGTTTGTGTGTGTTGTCGGTGTGTGTGTGTGTGTGTGTGTGTGTGTGTTGTCGATGTGTGTGTGTGTTGTCGGTGTGTGTGTGTGTGTTGTTGGTGTGTGTGTGTGTGTGTTGTCGGTGTGTGTGTGTGTGTTGTGTGTGTGTGTGTGTTGTCGGTGTGTGTGTGTGTGTGTGTGTGTTGTCGGTGTGTGTGTGTGTGTGTGTGTTGTCGGTGTGTGTGTGTGTTGTCGGTGTGTGTGTGTGTGTGTGTTGTCGGTGTGTGTGTGTGTGTGTTGTCGGTGTGTGTGTGTGTGTGTTGTCAGTGTGTGTGTGTGTGTGTTGTTGGTGTGTGTGTGTGTGTGTGTTGTCGGTGTGTGTGTGTGTGTGTTGTCGGTGTGTGTGTGTGTGTGTTGTCGGTGTGTGTGTGTGTAGTCGGTGTGTGTGTGTGTGTGTGTGTGTGTGTGTTGTCGGTGTGTGTTTGTGTTGTCGGTGTGTGTGTGTGTGTGTGTTGTCGGTGTGTGTGTGTGTGTTGTGTGTGTGTGTTGTCGGTGTGTGTGTGTTGTCGGTGTGTGTGTGTGTGTGTGTGTGTGTGTGTTGTCGGTGTGTGTGTGTTGTCGGTGTGTGTGTGTGTGTGTGTGTGTGTGTGTTGTCGGTGTGTGTGTGTTGTCGGTGTGTGTGTGTGTGTGTGTTGTCGGTGTGTGTGTGTGTTGTCGGTGTGTGTGTGTTGTGTGTGTGTGTGTTGTCGGTGTGTGTTTGTGTTGTCGGTGTGTGTGTGTGTGTGTGTTGTCGGTGTGTGTGTGTGTGTTGTGTGTGTGTGTTGTCGGTGTGTGTGTGTGTGTGTGTGTGTGTTGTCGGTGTGTGTGTGTTGTCGGTGTGTGTGTGTGTGTGTTGTCGGTGTGTGTGTGTGTGTGTGTTGTCAGTGTGTGTGTGTGTGTGTTGTCGGTGTGTGTGTGTTTATGTGTTGTCGGTGTGTGTGTGTGTGTTGTCGGTGTGTGTGTGTGTGTTGTCAGTGTGTGTGTGTGTGTGTTGTCGGTGTGTGTGTGTGTGTTGTCGGTGTGTGTGTGTTGTCGGTGTGTGTGTGTGTGTTGTCGGTGTGTGTGTGTGTTGTCGGTGTGTTTGTGTGTTGCTGGTGTTTGTGTGTGTGTGTGTTGTCGGTGTGTGTGTGTTGTCGGTGTGTGTGTGTGTGTGTGTGTATGTGTGTTGTCGGTGTGTGTGTGTGTGTTGTCGGTGTGTGTGTGTGTGTTGTCGGTGTGTGTGTGTGTGTGTGTTGTCGGTGTGTGTGTGTTGTCGGTGTGTGTGTGTGTGTTGTCGGTGTTGTGTGTGTGTGTGTTGTCGGTGTGTGTGTGTTGTCGGTGTGTGTGTGTGTGTGTTGTCGGTGTGTGTGTGTATGTGTTGTCGGTGTGTGTGTGTGTGTTGTCGGTGTGTGTGTCTGTGTGTGTGTGTGTGTTGTCGGTGTGTGTGTGTGTTGTCGGTGTTTGTGTTTGTGTGTTGTCGGGGTGTGTGTGTTGTCGGTGTGTGTGTGTGTATGTTGTCGGTGTGTTGTCGGTGTGTGTGTGTGTGGTCGGTGTGTGTGTGTGTGTTGTCGGTGTGTGTGTGTGTGTGTTGTCGGTGTGTGTGTGTGTGTGTTGTCGATGTGTGTGTGTTGTCGGTGTGTGTGTGTGTGTGTTGTGTGTGTGTGTGTTGTCGGTGTGTGTGTGTGTGTGTGCTGTCAGTGTGTGTGTGTTGTCTGTGTGTGTGTGTTGTCGGTGTGTGTGTGTGTGTGTGTTGTCGGTGTGTGTGTGTGTGTGTTGTCGGTGTGTGTGTGTGTATGTGTTGTCAGTGTGTGTCTGTGTGTTATCGGTGTGTGTGTGTGTGTGTGTTGTCGGTGTGTGTGTCTGTGTTGTCGGTGTGTGTGTGTGTGTGTGTTGTCGGTGTGTGTGTATGTGTTGTCTGTGTGTGTGTGTGTGTGTGTTGTCGGTGTGTGTGGGTGTGTTGTCGGTGTGTGTCTGTGTGTTGTCGGTGTGTGTGTGTGTGTGTTGTCGGTGTGTGTGTGTGTGTGTGTGTGTTGTCGGTGTGTGTGTGTGTGTTGTCGGTGTGTGTGTGTTGTCGGTGTGTGTGTGTGTGTGTGTTGTCGGTGTGTGTGTGTGTTGTCAGTGTGTTTGTGTGTGTTGTCGGTGTGTGTGTGTTTATGTGTTGTCGGTGTGTGTGTGTGTGTTGTCGATGTGTGTGTGTGTGTTGTCGGTGTGTGTGTGTGTTGTCGGTGTGTGTGTGTTGTCGGTGTGTGTGTGTGTGTGTGTGTTTGTGTGTGTGTGTGTTGTCGGTGTGTGTGTGTGTTGTCGGTGTGTGTGTGTGTGTATTGTCGGTGTGTGTGTGTTGTCGGTGTGTGTGTGTGTGTGTGTTGTCGGTGTGTGTGTGTGTGTTGTCGGTGTGTGTGTGTGTGTGTGTTGTCAGTGTGTGTGTGTGTGTGTTGTCGGTGTGTGTGTGTGTGTGTGTTGTCTGTGTGTGTGTGTGTGTGCTGTCGGTGTGTGTGTGTTGTCGGTGTGTGTGTGTATGTGTTGTCGGTGTGTGTGTGTGTGTTGTCGGTGTGTGTGTCTGTGTGTGTGTGTGTTGTCGGTGTGTGTGTGTGTTGTCAGTGTGTGTGTGTGTGTGTTGTCGGTGTGTGTGTGTGTGTGTTGTCGGTGTGTGTGTGTGTTGTCGGTGTGTGTGTGTGTGTTGTCGGTGTGTGTGTGTGTTGTCGGTGTGTTTGTTTGTTGCTGGTGTTTGTGTGTGTGTGTCTTGTCGGTGTGTGTGTGTTGTTGGTGTGTGTGTGTGTGTGTGTGTGTGTGTGTGTTGTCGGTGTGTGTGTGTGTGTTGTCGGTGTGTGTGTGTTGTCGGTGTGTGTGTGTGTGTGTGTGTTGTCGGTGTGTGTGTGTTGTCGGTGTGTGTGTGTGTGTTGTCGGTGTTGTGTGTGTGTGTGTTGTCGGTGTGTGTGTGTTGTCGGTGTGTGTGTGTGTGTGTTGTCGGTGTGTGTGTGTTGTCGGTGTGTGTGTGTGTGTGTGTTGTCGGTGTGTGTGTGTGTGTGTTGTCGCTGTGTGTGTGTGTGTGTGTTGTCAGTGTGTGTGTGTGTGTGTTGTCGGTGTGTGTGTGTGTGTGTGTTGTCTGTGTGTGTGTGTGTGTGTTGTGTGTGTGTGTGTTGTCGGTGTGTGTGTGAGTGTGTTGTCGGTGTGTGTGTGTGTGTGTGTTGTCGGTGTGTGTGTGTATGTGTTGTCGGTGTGTGTGTGTGTTGTCGGTGTGTGTGTGTGTGTTGTCGGTGTGTGTGTGTGTTGTCGGTGTGTTTGTGTGTTGCTGGTGTTTGTGTGTGTGTGTGTTGTCGGTGTGTGTGTGTTGTCGGTGTGTGTGTGTGTGTGTGTATGTGTGTTGTCGGTGTGTGTGTGTGTGTTGTCGGTGTGTGTGTGTGTGTTGTCGGTGTGTGTGTGTGTGTGTTGTCGGTGTGTGTGTGTTGTCGGTGTGTGTGTGTGTGTTGTCGGTGTTGTGTGTGTGTGTGTTGTCGGTGTGTGTGTGTTGTCGGTGTGTGTGTGTGTGTGTTGTCGGTGTGTGTGTGTTGTCGGTGTGTGTGTGTGTGTGTGTTGTCGGTGTGTGTGTGTGTGTTGTCAGTGTGTGTGTGTGTGTGTTGTCGGTGTGTGTGTGTGTGTGTTTTCTGTGTGTGTGTGTGTGTGTTGTGTGTGTGTGTGTTGTCGGTGTGTGTGTGTGTGTGTTGTCGGTGTGTGTGTGTATGTGTTGTCGGTGTGTGTGTGTGTGTTGTCGGTGTGTGTGTCTGTGTGTGTGTGTGTGTTGTCGGTGTGTGTGTGTGTTGTCGGTGTTTGTGTTTGTGTGTTGTCGGGGTGTGTGTGTTGTCGGTGTGTGTGTGTGTATGTTGTCGGTGTGTTGTCGGTGTGTGTGTGTGTGTGTGGTCGGTGTGTGTGTGTGTGTTGTCGGTGTGTGTGTGTGTGTGTTGTCGGTATGTGTGTGTGTGTGTTGTCGGTGTGTGTGTGTTGTCGGTGTGTGTGTGTGTGTGTTTTGTGTGTGTGTGTGTTGTCGGTGTGTGTGTGTGTGTGTGCTGTCAGTGTGTGTGTGTTGTCTGTGTGTGTGTGTTGTCGGTGTGTGTGTGTGTGTGTTGTCGGTGTGTGTGTGTGTGTGTTGTCGGTGTGTGTGTGTGTATGTGTTGTCAGTGTGTGTCTGTGTGTTATCGGTGTGTGTGTGTGTGTGTGTTGTCGGTGTGTGTGTCTGTGTTGTCGGTGTGTGTGTGTGTGTGTGTTGTCGGTGTGTGTGTATGTGTTGTCTGTGTGTGTGTGTGTGTGTTGTCGGTGTGTGTGGGTGTGTTGTCGGTGTGTGTCTGTGTGTTGTCGGTGTGTGTGTGTGTGTGTTGTCGGTGTGTGTGTGTGTGTGTGTGTGTTGTCGGTGTGTGTGTGTGTGTTGTCGGTGTGTGTGTGTTGTCGGTGTGTGTGTGTGTGTGTGTTGTCGGTGTGTGTGTGTGTTGTCAGTGTGTTTGTGTGTGTTGTCGGTGTGTGTGTGTTTATGTGTTGTCGGTGTGTGTGTGTGTGTTGTCGATGTGTGTGTGTGTGTTGTCGGTGTGTGTGTGTGTTGTCGGTGTGTGTGTGTTGTCGGTGTGTGTGTGTGTGTGTGTGTGTGTGTGTGTGAGTTGTCGGTGTGTGTGTGTGTTGTCGGTGTGTGTGTGTGTATTGTCGGTGTGTGTGTGTTGTCGGTGTGTGTGTGTGTGTGTGTTGTCGGTGTGTGTGTGTGTGTGTTGTCGGTGTGTGTGTGTGTGTGTGTTGTCAGTGTGTGTGTGTGTGTGTTGTCGGTGTGTGTGTGTGTGTGTGTTGTCTGTGTGTGTGTGTGTGTGCTGTCGGTGTGTGTGTGTGTGTGTTGTCGGTGTGTGTGTGTATGTGTTGTCGGTGTGTGTGTGTGTGTTGTCGGTGTGTGTGTCTGTGTGTGTGTGTGTTGTCGGTGTGTGTGTGTGTTGTCAGTGTGTGTGTGTGTGTGTTGTCGGTGTGTGGGTGTGTGTGTTGTCGGTGTGTGTGTGTGTTGTCGGTGTGTGTGTGTGTGTTGTCGGTGTGTGTGTGTGTTGTCGGTGTGTTTGTTTGTTGCTGGTGTTTGTGTGTGTGTGTCTTGTCGGTGTGTGTGTGTTGTTGGTGTGTGTGTGTGTGTGTGTGTGTGTGTGTTGTCGGTGTGTGTGTGTGTGTTGTCGGTGTGTGTGTGTTGTCGGTGTGTGTGTGTGTGTGTGTTGTCGGTGTGTGTGTGTTGTCGGTGTGTGTGTGTGTGTTGTCGGTGTTGTGTGTGTGTGTGTTGTCGGTGTGTGTGTGTTGTCGGTGTGTGTGTGTGTGTGTTGTCGGTGTGTGTGTGTTGTCGGTGTGTGTGTGTGTGTTGTCGGTGTGTGTGTGTGTGTGTTGTCGCTGTGTGTGTGTGTGTGTGTTGTCAGTGTGTGTGTGTGTGTGTTGTCGGTGTGTGTGTGTGTGTGTTGTCTGTGTGTGTGTGTGTGTGTTGTGTGTGTGTGTTGTCGGTGTGTGTGTGAGTGTGTTGTCGGTGTGTGTGTGTGTGTGTTGTCGGTGTGTGTGTGTATGTGTTGTCGGTGTGTGTGTGTGTTGTCGGTGTTTGTGTTTGTGTGTTATCGGGGTGTGTGTGTTGTCGGTGTGTGTGTGTGTATGTTGTCGGTGTGTTGTCGGTGTGTGTGTGTGTGGTCGGTGCGTGTGTGTGTGTTGTCGGTGTGTGTGTGTGTGTTGTCGGTGTGTGTGTGTGTGTGTTGTCGGTGTGTGTGTGTGTGTTGTCGGTGTGTGTGTGTGTGTGTTGTGTGTGTGTGTGTTGTCGGTGTGTGTGTGTGTGTGTGCTGTCGGTGTGTGTGTGTGTGTTGTCTGTGTGTGTGTGTTGTCGGTGTGTGTGTGTGTGTGTGTGTGTTGTCGGTGTGTGTGTGTGTTGTCGGTGTGTGTGTGTGTGTGTGTTGTCAGTGTGTGTCTGTGTGTTATCGGTGTGTGTGTGTGTGTGTGTGTGTTGTCGGTGTGTGTGTGTGTCTGTGTTGTCGGTGTGTGTGTGTGTCTGTGTTGTCGGTGTGTGTGTATGTGTTGTCTGTGTGAGTGTGTTGTCTGTGTGTGTGTGTGTGTGTGTGTGTTGTCGGTGTGTGTGTGTGTGTTGTCGGTGTGTGTGTGTGTGTTGTCGGTGTGTGTGTGTGTGTGTTGTCGGTGTGTGTGTGTGTGTTGTCGGTGTGTGTGTGTGTGTTGTCGGTGTGTGTGTGTGTTGTCGGTGTGTGTGTGTTGTCGGTGTGTGTGTGTGTGTGTGTGTTGTCGGTGTGTGTGTGTGTTGTCGGTGTGTGTGTGTTGTCGGTGTGTGTGTGTTGTCGGTGTGTGTGTGTGTGTGTGTTGTCGGTGTGTGTGTGTGTGTTGTCGGTGTGTGTGTGTGTGTTGTCAGTGTGTGTGTGTGTGTGTTGTCGGTGTGTGTGTGTGTGTGTGTTGTCGGTGTGTGTGTGTTTATGTGTTGTCGGTGTGTGTGTGTGTGTTGTCGGTGTGTGTGTCTGTGTGTGTGTGTGTGTTGTCGATGTGTGTGTGTGTTGTCGGTGTTTGTGTTTGTGTGTTGTCGGGGTGTGTGTGTTGTCGGTGTGTGTGTGTGTATGTTGTCGGTGTGTTGTCGGTGTGTGTGTGTGTGTGTGTGGTCGGTGTGTGTGTGTGTGTTGTCGGTGTGTGTGTGTGTGTGTTGTCGGTGTGTGTGTGTGTGTGTTGTCGGTGTGTGTGTGTGTGTTGTCGGTGTGTGTGTGTGTGTGTTGTGTGTGTGTGTGTTGTCGGTGTGTGTGTGTGTGTGTGTGTGCTGTCGGTGTGTGTGTGTTGTCTGTGTGTGTGTGTTGTCGGTGTGTGTGTGTGTGTGTGTGTTGTCGGTGTGTGTGTGTGTGTGTTGTCGGTGTGTGTGTGTGTGTTGTCAGTGTGTGTCTGTGTGTTATCGGTGTGTGTGTGTGTGTGTGTTGTCGGTGTGTGTGTCTGTGTTGTCGGTGTGTGTGTGTGTGTGTGTTGTCGGTGTGTGTGTATGTGTTGTCTGTGTGTGTGTGTGTGTGTGTTGTCGGTGTGTGTGTGTGTGTTGTCGGTGTGTGTCTGTGTGTTGTCGGTGTGTGTGTGTGTGTGTTGTCGGTGTGTGTGTGTGTGTGTGTGTGTTGTCGGTGTGTGTGTGTGTGTTGTCGGTGTGTGTGTGTGTGTGTGTTGTCGGTGTGTGTGTGTTTTGTCAGTGTGTTTGTGTGTGTTGTCGGTGTGTGTGTGTTTATGTGTTGTCGGTGTGTGTGTGTGTGTTGTCGGTGTGTGTGTGTGTTGTCGGTGTGTGTGTGTGTTGTCGGTGTGTGTGTGTTGTCGGTGTGTGTGTGTGTGTGTGTGTGTGTGTGTGTGTGTGTGTTGTCGGTGTGTGTGTGTGTTGTCGGTGTGTGTGTGTGTGTGTTGTCGGTGTGTGTGTGTTGTCGGTGTGTGTGTGTGTTGTCGGTGTGTGTGTGAGTGTGTTGTCGGTGTGTGTGTGTGTGTGTGTTGTCAGTGTGTGTGTGTGTGTTGTCGGTGTGTGTGTGTGTGTGTGTTGTCTGTGTGTGTGTGTGTGTGTGTGTTGTGTGTGTGTGTGTTGTCGGTGTGTGTGTGTGTTGTCGGTGTGTGTGTGTGTGTGTTGTCGGTGTGTGTGTGTATGTGTTGTCGGTGTGTGTGTGTGTTGTCGGTGTTTGTGTTTGTGTGTTGTCGGGGTGTGTGTGTTGTCGGTGTGTATGTGTGTATGTTGTCGGTGTGTTGTCGGTGTGTGTGTGTGTGGTCGGTGCGTGTGTGTGTGTTGTCGGTGTGTGTGTGTGTTGTCGGTGTGTGTGTGTGTGTGTTGTCGGTGTGTGTGTGTGTGTTGTCGGTGTGTGTGTGTGTGTGTTGTGTGTGTGTGTGTTGTCGGTGTGTGTGTGTGTGTGTGTGCTGTCGGTGTGTGTGTGTGTGTTGTCTGTGTGTGTGTGTTGTCGGTGTGTGTGTGTGTGTGTGTGTGTTGTCGGTGTGTGTGTGTGTGTGTTGTCGGTGTGTGTGTGTGTGTGTGTTGTCAGTGTGTGTCTGTGTGTTATCGGTGTGTGTGTGTGTGTGTGTTGTCGGTGTGTGTGTGTGTCTGTGTTGTCGGTGTG
>NW_027675537.1:322500-325000 GCF_965601325.2 Salmo salar | reverse complement strand
GGTGTGTGTGTGTGTGTGTTGTGTGTGTGTGTGTTGTCGGTGTGTGTGTGTGCTGTCGGTGTGTGTGTGTGTGTTGTCTGTGTGTGTGTGTTGTCGGTGTGTGTGTGTGTGTGTGTGTGTGTTGTCGGTGTGTGTGTGTGTTGTCGGTGTGTGTGTGTGTGTGTTGTCAGTGTGTGTCTGTGTGTTATCGGTGTGTGTGTGTGTGTGTGTGTGTTGTCGGTGTGTGTGTGTGTCTGTGTTGTCGGTGTGTGTGTGTGTCTGTGTTGTCGGTGTGTGTGTATGTGTTGTCTGTGTGAGTGTGTTGTCTGTGTGTGTGTGTGTGTGTGTTGTCGGTGTGTGTGTGTGTGTTGTCGGTGTGTGTGTGTGTGTTGTCGGTGTGTGTGTGTGTGTGTTGTCGGTGTGTGTGTGTGTGTTGTCGGTGTGTGTGTGTGTGTTGTCGGTGTGTGTGTGTGTTGTCGGTGTGTGTGTGTTGTCGGTGTGTGTGTGTGTGTGTGTGTGTGTTGTCGGTGTGTGTGTGTGTTGTCGGTGTGTGTGTGTTGTCGGTGTGTGTGTGTTGTCGGTGTGTGTGTGTGTGTGTGTTGTCGGTGTGTGTGTGTGTGTTGTCGGTGTGTGTGTGTGTGTTGTCAGTGTGTGTGTGTGTGTGTTGTCGGTGTGTGTGTGTGTGTGTGTTGTCGGTGTGTGTGTGTTTATGTGTTGTCGGTGTGTGTGTGTGTGTTGTCGGTGTGTGTGTCTGTGTGTGTGTGTGTGTTGTCGGTGTGTGTGTGTGTTGTCGGTGTTTGTGTTTGTGTGTTGTCGGGGTGTGTGTGTTGTCGGTGTGTGTGTGTGTATGTTGTCGGTGTGTTGTCGGTGTGTGTGTGTGTGTGTGTGGTCGGTGTGTGTGTGTGTGTTGTCGGTGTGTGTGTGTGTGTGTTGTCGGTGTGTGTGTGTGTGTGTTGTCGGTGTGTGTGTGTGTGTTGTCGGTGTGTGTGTGTGTGTGTTGTGTGTGTGTGTGTTGTCGGTGTGTGTGTGTGTGTGTGTGTGCTGTCGGTGTGTGTGTGTTGTCTGTGTGTGTGTGTTGTCGGTGTGTGTGTGTGTGTGTGTGTTGTCGGTGTGTGTGTGTGTGTGTTGTCGGTGTGTGTGTGTGTGTTGTCAGTGTGTGTCTGTGTGTTATCGGTGTGTGTGTGTGTGTGTGTTGTCGGTGTGTGTGTCTGTGTTGTCGGTGTGTGTGTGTGTGTGTGTTGTCGGTGTGTGTGTATGTGTTGTCTGTGTGTGTGTGTGTGTGTGTTGTCGGTGTGTGTGTGTGTGTTGTCGGTGTGTGTCTGTGTGTTGTCGGTGTGTGTGTGTGTGTGTTGTCGGTGTGTGTGTGTGTGTGTGTGTGTTGTCGGTGTGTGTGTGTGTGTTGTCGGTGTGTGTGTGTGTGTGTGTTGTCGGTGTGTGTGTGTTTTGTCAGTGTGTTTGTGTGTGTTGTCGGTGTGTGTGTGTTTATGTGTTGTCGGTGTGTGTGTGTGTGTTGTCGGTGTGTGTGTGTGTTGTCGGTGTGTGTGTGTGTTGTCGGTGTGTGTGTGTTGTCGGTGTGTGTGTGTGTGTGTGTGTGTGTGTGTGTGTGTGTTGTCGGTGTGTGTGTGTGTTGTCGGTGTGTGTGTGTGTGTGTGTTGTCGGTGTGTGTGTGTTGTCGGTGTGTGTGTGTGTTGTCGGTGTGTGTGTGAGTGTGTTGTCGGTGTGTGTGTGTGTGTGTGTTGTCAGTGTGTGTGTGTGTGTTGTCGGTGTGTGTGTGTGTGTGTGTTGTCTGTGTGTGTGTGTGTGTGTGTGTTGTGTGTGTGTGTGTTGTCGGTGTGTGTGTGTGTGTGTTGTCGGTGTGTGTGTGTGTGTGTTGTCGGTGTGTGTGTGTATGTGTTGTCGGTGTGTGTGTGTGTTGTCGGTGTTTGTGTTTGTGTGTTGTCGGGGTGTGTGTGTTGTCGGTGTGTGTGTGTGTATGTTGTCGGTGTGTTGTCGGTGTGTGTGTGTGTGGTCGGTGCGTGTGTGTGTGTTGTCGGTGTGTGTGTGTGTTGTCGGTGTGTGTGTGTGTGTGTTGTCGGTGTGTGTGTGTGTGTTGTCGGTGTGTGTGTGTGTGTGTGTTGTGTGTGTGTGTGTTGTCGGTGTGTGTGTGTGTGTGTGTGCTGTCGGTGTGTGTGTGTGTGTTGTCTGTGTGTGTGTGTTGTCGGTGTGTGTGTGTGTGTGTGTGTGTTGTCGGTGTGTGTGTGTGTGTGTTGTCGGTGTGTGTGTGTGTGTGTGTTGTCAGTGTGTGTCTGTGTGTTATCGGTGTGTGTGTGTGTGTGTGTTGTCGGTGTGTGTGTGTGTCTGTGTTGTCGGTGTGTGTGTGTGTGTGTTGTCGGTGTGTGTGTATGTGTTGTCTGTGTGTGTGTGTTGTCTGTGTGTGTGTGTGTGTGTGTTGTCGGTGTGTGTGTGTGTGTTGTCGGTGTGTGTGTGTGTGTTGTCGGTGTGTGTGTGTGTGTTGTCGGTGTGTGTGTGTGTGTGTGTGTGT
>NW_027675537.1:282500-317500 GCF_965601325.2 Salmo salar | reverse complement strand
TTGTGTGTGTGTGTGTTGTCGGTGTGTGTGTGAGTGTGTTGTCGGTGTGTGTGTGTGTGTGTTGTCGGTGTGTGTGTGTATGTGTTGTCGGTGTGTGTGTGTGTTGTCGGTGTTTGTGTTTGTGTGTTATCGGGGTGTGTGTGTTGTCGGTGTGTGTGTGTGTATGTTGTCGGTGTGTTGTCGGTGTGTGTGTGTGTGGTCGGTGCGTGTGTGTGTGTTGTCGGTGTGTGTGTGTGTGTTGTCGGTGTGTGTGTGTGTGTGTTGTCGGTGTGTGTGTGTGTGTTGTCGGTGTGTGTGTGTGTGTGTTGTGTGTGTGTGTGTTGTCGGTGTGTGTGTGTGCTGTCGGTGTGTGTGTGTGTGTTGTCTGTGTGTGTGTGTTGTCGGTGTGTGTGTGTGTGTGTGTGTGTGTTGTCGGTGTGTGTGTGTGTTGTCGGTGTGTGTGTGTGTGTGTTGTCAGTGTGTGTCTGTGTGTTATCGGTGTGTGTGTGTGTGTGTGTGTGTTGTCGGTGTGTGTGTGTGTCTGTGTTGTCGGTGTGTGTGTGTGTCTGTGTTGTCGGTGTGTGTGTATGTGTTGTCTGTGTGAGTGTGTTGTCTGTGTGTGTGTGTGTGTGTGTTGTCGGTGTGTGTGTGTGTGTTGTCGGTGTGTGTGTGTGTGTTGTCGGTGTGTGTGTGTGTGTGTTGTCGGTGTGTGTGTGTGTGTTGTCGGTGTGTGTGTGTGTGTTGTCGGTGTGTGTGTGTGTTGTCGGTGTGTGTGTGTTGTCGGTGTGTGTGTGTGTGTGTGTGTTGTCGGTGTGTGTGTGTGTTGTCGGTGTGTGTGTGTTGTCGGTGTGTGTGTGTTGTCGGTGTGTGTGTGTGTGTGTGTTGTCGGTGTGTGTGTGTGTGTTGTCGGTGTGTGTGTGTGTGTTGTCAGTGTGTGTGTGTGTGTGTTGTCGGTGTGTGTGTGTGTGTGTGTTGTCGGTGTGTGTGTGTTTATGTGTTGTCGGTGTGTGTGTGTGTGTTGTCGGTGTGTGTGTCTGTGTGTGTGTGTGTGTTGTCGGTGTGTGTGTGTGTTGTCGGTGTTTGTGTTTGTGTGTTGTCGGGGTGTGTGTGTTGTCGGTGTGTGTGTGTGTATGTTGTCGGTGTGTTGTCGGTGTGTGTGTGTGTGTGTGTGGTCGGTGTGTGTGTGTGTGTTGTCGGTGTGTGTGTGTGTGTGTTGTCGGTGTGTGTGTGTGTGTGTTGTCGGTGTGTGTGTGTGTGTTGTCGGTGTGTGTGTGTGTGTGTTGTGTGTGTGTGTGTTGTCGGTGTGTGTGTGTGTGTGTGTGTGCTGTCGGTGTGTGTGTGTTGTCTGTGTGTGTGTGTTGTCGGTGTGTGTGTGTGTGTGTGTGTTGTCGGTGTGTGTGTGTGTGTGTTGTCGGTGTGTGTGTGTGTGTTGTCAGTGTGTGTCTGTGTGTTATCGGTGTGTGTGTGTGTGTGTGTTGTCGGTGTGTGTGTCTGTGTTGTCGGTGTGTGTGTGTGTGTGTGTTGTCGGTGTGTGTGTATGTGTTGTCTGTGTGTGTGTGTGTGTGTGTTGTCGGTGTGTGTGTGTGTGTTGTCGGTGTGTGTCTGTGTGTTGTCGGTGTGTGTGTGTGTGTGTTGTCGGTGTGTGTGTGTGTGTGTGTGTGTTGTCGGTGTGTGTGTGTGTGTTGTCGGTGTGTGTGTGTGTGTGTGTTGTCGGTGTGTGTGTGTTTTGTCAGTGTGTTTGTGTGTGTTGTCGGTGTGTGTGTGTTTATGTGTTGTCGGTGTGTGTGTGTGTGTTGTCGGTGTGTGTGTGTGTTGTCGGTGTGTGTGTGTGTTGTCGGTGTGTGTGTGTTGTCGGTGTGTGTGTGTGTGTGTGTGTGTGTGTGTGTGTGTGTTGTCGGTGTGTGTGTGTGTTGTCGGTGTGTGTGTGTGTGTGTGTTGTCGGTGTGTGTGTGTTGTCGGTGTGTGTGTGTGTTGTCGGTGTGTGTGTGAGTGTGTTGTCGGTGTGTGTGTGTGTGTGTGTTGTCAGTGTGTGTGTGTGTGTTGTCGGTGTGTGTGTGTGTGTGTGTTGTCTGTGTGTGTGTGTGTGTGTGTGTTGTGTGTGTGTGTGTTGTCGGTGTGTGTGTGTGTGTGTTGTCGGTGTGTGTGTGTGTGTGTTGTCGGTGTGTGTGTGTATGTGTTGTCGGTGTGTGTGTGTGTTGTCGGTGTTTGTGTTTGTGTGTTGTCGGGGTGTGTGTGTTGTCGGTGTGTGTGTGTGTATGTTGTCGGTGTGTTGTCGGTGTGTGTGTGTGTGGTCGGTGCGTGTGTGTGTGTTGTCGGTGTGTGTGTGTGTTGTCGGTGTGTGTGTGTGTGTGTTGTCGGTGTGTGTGTGTGTGTTGTCGGTGTGTGTGTGTGTGTGTTGTGTGTGTGTGTGTTGTCGGTGTGTGTGTGTGTGTGTGTGCTGTCGGTGTGTGTGTGTGTGTTGTCTGTGTGTGTGTGTTGTCGGTGTGTGTGTGTGTGTGTGTGTGTTGTCGGTGTGTGTGTGTGTGTGTTGTCGGTGTGTGTGTGTGTGTGTGTTGTCAGTGTGTGTCTGTGTGTTATCGGTGTGTGTGTGTGTGTGTGTTGTCGGTGTGTGTGTGTGTCTGTGTTGTCAGTGTGTGTGTGTGTGTGTTGTCGGTGTGTGTGTATGTGTTGTCTGTGTGTGTGTGTTGTCTGTGTGTGTGTGTGTGTGTGTTGTCGGTGTGTGTGTGTGTGTTGTCGGTGTGTGTGTGTGTTGTCGGTGTGTGTGTGTGTGTTGTCGGTGTGTGTGTGTGTGTGTGTGTGTGTTGTCGGTGTATGTGTGTGTGTTGTCGGTGTGTGTGTGTTGTCGGTGTGTGTGTGTGTGTGTGTTGTCGGTGTGTGTGTGTGTTGTCGGTGTGTGTGTCTGTGTGTGTGTGTGTTGTCGGTGTGTGTGTGTGTGTTGTCAGTGTGTGTGTGTTTGTGTTGTCGGTGTGTGTGTGTGTGTTGTCGGTGTGTGTGTGTGTTGTCGGTGTGTGTGTGTGTGTTGTCGGTGTGTGTGTGTGTTGTCGGTGTGTTTGTGTGTTGCTGGTGTTTGTGTGTGTGTGTGTTGTCGGTGTGTGTGTGTTGCCGGTGTGTGTGTGTGTGTGTGTGTGTTGTCGGTGTGTGTGTGTGTGTTTTGTCGGTGTGTGTGTGTGTGTTGTCGGTGTGTTAGTGTGTGTGTGTTGTCGGTGTGTGTGTGTTGTCGGTGTGTGTGTGTGTGTTGTCGGTGTTGTGTGTGTGTGTGTTGTCGGTGTGTGTGTGTTGTCGGTGTGTGTGTGTGTGTGTTGTCGGTGTGTGTGTGTTGTCGGTGTGTGTGTGTGTGTGTGTTGTCGGTGTGTGTGTGTGTGTGTTGTCGGTGTGTGTGTGTGTGTGTGTTGTCTGTGTGTGTGTGTGTTTGTTGTCGGTGTGTGTGTGTGTGTGTTGTCGGTGTGTGTGTGTGTGTGTGTTGTCTGTGTGTGTGTGTGTGTGTGTGTGTGTGTGTGTTGTCGGTGTGTGTGTGTGTGTGTTGTCGGTGTGTGTGTGTGTGTGTTGTCGGTGTGTGTGTGTATATGTTGTCGGTGTGTGTGTGTTGTCGGTGTTTGTGTGTGTGTGTGTTGTCGGTGTGTGTGTATGTGTTGTCTGTGTGTGTGTGTGTGTGTGTTGTCGGTGTGTGTGGGTGTGTTGTCGGTGTGTGTCTGTGTGTTGTCGGTGTGTGTGTGTGTGTGTTGTCGGTGTGTGTGTGTGTGTGTGTGTGTTGTCGGTGTGTGTGTGTGTTGTCGGTGTGTGTGTGTTGTCGGTGTGTGTGTGTGTGTGTGTTGTCGGTGTGTGTGTGTGTTGTCAGTGTGTTTGTGTGTGTTGTCGGTGTGTGTGTGTTTATGTGTTGTCGGTGTGTGTGTGTGTGTTGTCGATGTGTGTGTGTGTGTTGTCGGTGTGTGTGTGTGTTGTCGGTGTGTGTGTGTTGTCGGTGTGTGTGTGTGTGTGTGTGTGTGTGTGTGTGTGTTGTCGGTGTGTGTGTGTGTTGTCGGTGTGTGTGTGTGTATTGTCGGTGTGTGTGTGTTGTCGGTGTGTGTGTGTGTGTGTGTTGTCGGTGTGTGTGTGTGTGTGTTGTCGGTGTGTGTGTGTGTGTGTGTTGTCAGTGTGTGTGTGTGTGTGTTGTCGGTGTGTGTGTGTGTGTGTGTTGTCTGTGTGTGTGTGTGTGTGCTGTCGGTGTGTGTGTGTGTGTGTTGTCGGTGTGTGTGTGTATGTGTTGTCGGTGTGTGTGTGTGTGTTGTCGGTGTGTGTGTCTGTGTGTGTGTGTGTTGTCGGTGTGTGTGTTTGTTGTCAGTGTGTGTGTGTGTGTGTTGTCGGTGTGTGTGTGTGTGTGTTGTCGGTGTGTGTGTGTGTTGTCGGTGTGTGTGTGTGTGTTGTCGGTGTGTGTGTGTGTTGTCGGTGTGTTTGTTTGTTGCTGGTGTTTGTGTGTGTGTGTCTTGTCGGTGTGTGTGTGTTGTTGGTGTGTGTGTGTGTGTGTGTGTGTGTGTTGTCGGTGTGTGTGTGTGTGTTGTCGGTGTGTGTGTGTTGTCGGTGTGTGTGTGTGTGTGTGTGTTGTCGGTGTGTGTGTGTTGTCGGTGTGTGTGTGTGTGTTGTCGGTGTTGTGTGTGTGTGTGTTGTCGGTGTGTGTGTGTTGTCGGTGTGTGTGTGTGTGTGTTGTCGGTGTGTGTGTGTTGTCGGTGTGTGTGTGTGTGTTGTCGGTGTGTGTGTGTGTGTGTTGTCGCTGTGTGTGTGTGTGTGTGTTGTCAGTGTGTGTGTGTGTGTGTTGTCGGTGTGTGTGTGTGTGTGTTGTCTGTGTGTGTGTGTGTGTGTTGTGTGTGTGTGTGTTGTCGGTGTGTGTGTGAGTGTGTTGTCGGTGTGTGTGTGTGTGTGTTGTCGGTGTGTGTGTGTATGTGTTGTCGGTGTGTGTGTGTGTTGTCGGTGTTTGTGTTTGTGTGTTATCGGGGTGTGTGTGTTGTCGGTGTGTGTGTGTGTATGTTGTCGGTGTGTTGTCGGTGTGTGTGTGTGTGGTCGGTGCGTGTGTGTGTGTTGTCGGTGTGTGTGTGTGTGTTGTCGGTGTGTGTGTGTGTGTGTTGTCGGTGTGTGTGTGTGTGTTGTCGGTGTGTGTGTGTGTGTGTTGTGTGTGTGTGTGTTGTCGGTGTGTGTGTGTGCTGTCGGTGTGTGTGTGTGTGTTGTCTGTGTGTGTGTGTTGTCGGTGTGTGTGTGTGTGTGTGTGTGTGTTGTCGGTGTGTGTGTGTGTTGTCGGTGTGTGTGTGTGTGTGTTGTCAGTGTGTGTCTGTGTGTTATCGGTGTGTGTGTGTGTGTGTGTGTGTTGTCGGTGTGTGTGTGTGTCTGTGTTGTCGGTGTGTGTGTGTGTCTGTGTTGTCGGTGTGTGTGTATGTGTTGTCTGTGTGAGTGTGTTGTCTGTGTGTGTGTGTGTGTGTGTTGTCGGTGTGTGTGTGTGTGTTGTCGGTGTGTGTGTGTGTGTTGTCGGTGTGTGTGTGTGTGTGTTGTCGGTGTGTGTGTGTGTGTTGTCGGTGTGTGTGTGTGTGTTGTCGGTGTGTGTGTGTGTTGTCGGTGTGTGTGTGTTGTCGGTGTGTGTGTGTGTGTGTGTGTGTGTTGTCGGTGTGTGTGTGTGTTGTCGGTGTGTGTGTGTTGTCGGTGTGTGTGTGTTGTCGGTGTGTGTGTGTGTGTGTGTTGTCGGTGTGTGTGTGTGTGTTGTCGGTGTGTGTGTGTGTGTTGTCAGTGTGTGTGTGTGTGTGTTGTCGGTGTGTGTGTGTGTGTGTGTTGTCGGTGTGTGTGTGTTTATGTGTTGTCGGTGTGTGTGTGTGTGTTGTCGGTGTGTGTGTCTGTGTGTGTGTGTGTGTTGTCGGTGTGTGTGTGTGTTGTCGGTGTTTGTGTTTGTGTGTTGTCGGGGTGTGTGTGTTGTCGGTGTGTGTGTGTGTATGTTGTCGGTGTGTTGTCGGTGTGTGTGTGTGTGTGTGTGGTCGGTGTGTGTGTGTGTGTTGTCGGTGTGTGTGTGTGTGTGTTGTCGGTGTGTGTGTGTGTGTGTTGTCGGTGTGTGTGTGTGTGTTGTCGGTGTGTGTGTGTGTGTGTTGTGTGTGTGTGTGTTGTCGGTGTGTGTGTGTGTGTGTGTGTGCTGTCGGTGTGTGTGTGTTGTCTGTGTGTGTGTGTTGTCGGTGTGTGTGTGTGTGTGTGTGTTGTCGGTGTGTGTGTGTGTGTGTTGTCGGTGTGTGTGTGTGTGTTGTCAGTGTGTGTCTGTGTGTTATCGGTGTGTGTGTGTGTGTGTGTTGTCGGTGTGTGTGTCTGTGTTGTCGGTGTGTGTGTGTGTGTGTGTTGTCGGTGTGTGTGTATGTGTTGTCTGTGTGTGTGTGTGTGTGTGTTGTCGGTGTGTGTGTGTGTGTTGTCGGTGTGTGTCTGTGTGTTGTCGGTGTGTGTGTGTGTGTGTTGTCGGTGTGTGTGTGTGTGTGTGTGTGTTGTCGGTGTGTGTGTGTGTGTTGTCGGTGTGTGTGTGTGTGTGTGTTGTCGGTGTGTGTGTGTTTTGTCAGTGTGTTTGTGTGTGTTGTCGGTGTGTGTGTGTTTATGTGTTGTCGGTGTGTGTGTGTGTGTTGTCGGTGTGTGTGTGTGTTGTCGGTGTGTGTGTGTGTTGTCGGTGTGTGTGTGTTGTCGGTGTGTGTGTGTGTGTGTGTGTGTGTGTGTGTGTGTGTTGTCGGTGTGTGTGTGTGTTGTCGGTGTGTGTGTGTGTGTGTGTTGTCGGTGTGTGTGTGTTGTCGGTGTGTGTGTGTGTTGTCGGTGTGTGTGTGAGTGTGTTGTCGGTGTGTGTGTGTGTGTGTGTTGTCAGTGTGTGTGTGTGTGTTGTCGGTGTGTGTGTGTGTGTGTGTTGTCTGTGTGTGTGTGTGTGTGTGTGTTGTGTGTGTGTGTGTTGTCGGTGTGTGTGTGTGTGTGTTGTCGGTGTGTGTGTGTGTGTGTTGTCGGTGTGTGTGTGTATGTGTTGTCGGTGTGTGTGTGTGTTGTCGGTGTTTGTGTTTGTGTGTTGTCGGGGTGTGTGTGTTGTCGGTGTGTGTGTGTGTATGTTGTCGGTGTGTTGTCGGTGTGTGTGTGTGTGGTCGGTGCGTGTGTGTGTGTTGTCGGTGTGTGTGTGTGTTGTCGGTGTGTGTGTGTGTGTGTTGTCGGTGTGTGTGTGTGTGTTGTCGGTGTGTGTGTGTGTGTGTTGTGTGTGTGTGTGTTGTCGGTGTGTGTGTGTGTGTGTGTGCTGTCGGTGTGTGTGTGTGTGTTGTCTGTGTGTGTGTGTTGTCGGTGTGTGTGTGTGTGTGTGTGTGTTGTCGGTGTGTGTGTGTGTGTGTTGTCGGTGTGTGTGTGTGTGTGTGTTGTCAGTGTGTGTCTGTGTGTTATCGGTGTGTGTGTGTGTGTGTGTTGTCGGTGTGTGTGTGTGTCTGTGTTGTCAGTGTGTGTGTGTGTGTGTTGTCGGTGTGTGTGTATGTGTTGTCTGTGTGTGTGTGTTGTCTGTGTGTGTGTGTGTGTGTGTTGTCGGTGTGTGTGTGTGTGTTGTCGGTGTGTGTGTGTGTTGTCGGTGTGTGTGTGTGTGTTGTCGGTGTGTGTGTGTGTGTGTGTGTGTGTTGTCGGTGTATGTGTGTGTGTTGTCGGTGTGTGTGTGTTGTCGGTGTGTGTGTGTGTGTGTGTTGTCGGTGTGTGTGTGTGTTGTCGGTGTGTGTGTCTGTGTGTGTGTGTGTTGTCGGTGTGTGTGTGTGTGTTGTCAGTGTGTGTGTGTTTGTGTTGTCGGTGTGTGTGTGTGTGTTGTCGGTGTGTGTGTGTGTTGTCGGTGTGTGTGTGTGTGTTGTCGGTGTGTGTGTGTGTTGTCGGTGTGTTTGTGTGTTGCTGGTGTTTGTGTGTGTGTGTGTTGTCGGTGTGTGTGTGTTGCCGGTGTGTGTGTGTGTGTGTGTGTGTTGTCGGTGTGTGTGTGTGTGTTTTGTCGGTGTGTGTGTGTGTGTTGTCGGTGTGTTAGTGTGTGTGTGTTGTCGGTGTGTGTGTGTTGTCGGTGTGTGTGTGTGTGTTGTCGGTGTTGTGTGTGTGTGTGTTGTCGGTGTGTGTGTGTTGTCGGTGTGTGTGTGTGTGTGTTGTCGGTGTGTGTGTGTTGTCGGTGTGTGTGTGTGTGTGTGTTGTCGGTGTGTGTGTGTGTGTGTTGTCGGTGTGTGTGTGTGTGTGTGTTGTCTGTGTGTGTGTGTGTTTGTTGTCGGTGTGTGTGTGTGTGTGTTGTCGGTGTGTGTGTGTGTGTGTGTTGTCTGTGTGTGTGTGTGTGTGTTGTGTGTGTGTGTGTTGTCGGTGTGTGTGTGTGTGTGTTGTCGGTGTGTGTGTGTGTGTGTTGTCGGTGTGTGTGTGTATATGTTGTCGGTGTGTGTGTGTTGTCGGTGTTTGTGTTTGTGTGTTGTCGGGGTGTGTGTGTTGTCGGTGTGTGTGTGTGTATGTTGTCGGTGTGTTGTCGGTGTGTGTGTGTGTGGTCGGTGTGTGTGTGTGTGTTGTCGGTGTGTGTGTGTGTGTGTTGTCGGTGTGTGTGTGTGTGTGTTGTCGGTGTGTGTGTGTGTGTTGTCGGTGTGTGTGTGTGTGTTGTGTGTGTGTGTGTTGTCGGTGTGTGTGTGTGTGTGCTGTCGGTGTGTGTGTGTGTGTTGTCTGTGTGTGTGTGTTGTCGGTGTGTGTGTGTTGTCGGTGTGTGTGTGTGTGTTGTCGGTGTGTGTGTGTGTTGTCGGTGTTTGTGTTTGTGTGTTGTCGGGGTGTGTGTGTTGTCGGTGTGTGTGTGTGTATGTTGTCGGTGTGTTGTCGGTGTGTGTGTGTGTGGTCGGTGCGTGTGTGTGTGTTGTCGGTGTGTGTGTGTGTTGTCGGTGTGTGTGTGTGTGTGTTGTCGGTGTGTGTGTGTGTGTTGTCGGTGTGTGTGTGTGTGTGTTGTGTGTGTGTGTTGTCGGTGTGTGTGTGTGTGTGTGTGCTGTCGGTGTGTGTGTGTGTGTTGTCTGTGTGTGTGTGTTGTCGGTGTGTGTGTGTGTGTGTGTGTGTTGTCGGTGTGTGTGTGTGTGTGTTGTCGGTGTGTGTGTGTGTCTGTGTTGTCAGTGTGTGTCTGTGTGTTATCGGTGTGTGTGTGTGTGTGTGTTGTCGGTGTGTGTCTGTGTCTGTGTTGTCGGTGTGTGTGTGTGTGTGTTGTCGGTGTGTGTGTATGTGTTGTCTGTGTGTCTGTGTTGTCTGTGTGTGTGTGTGTGTGTGTTGTCGGTGTGTGTGTGTGTGTTGTCGGTGTGTGTGTGTGTGTGTTGTCGGTGTGTGTGTGTGTGTTGTCGGTGTGTGTGTGTGTGTGTGTGTGTGTTGTCGGTGTATGTGTGTGTGTTGTCGGTGTGTGTGTGTTGTCGGTGTGTGTGTGTGTGTGTGTTGTTGGTGTGTGTGTGTGTTGTCAGTGTGTTTGTGTGTGTTGTCGGTGTGTGTGTGTTTATGTGTTGTCGGTGTGTGTGTGTGTGTGTTGTCGGTGTGTGTGTGTGTGTTGTCGGTGTGTGTGTGTGTTTTCGGTGTGTGTGTGTTGTCGGTGTGTGTGTGTGTGTGTGTGTGTGTGTGTTGTCGGTGTGTGTGTGTGTGTGTGTTGTCGGTGTGTGTGTATGTGTTGTCTGTGTGTGTGTGTGTGTGTGTTGTCGGTGTGTGTGTGTGTGTTGTCGGTGTGTGTCTGTGTGTTGTCGGTGTGTGTGTGTGTGTGTTGTCGGTGTGTGTGTGTGTGTGTGTGTGTGTTGTCGGTGTGTGTGTGTGTGTGTTGTCGGTGTGTGTGTGTGTGTGTGTTGTCGGTGTGTGTGTGTGTTGTCAGTGTGTTTGTGTGTGTTGTCGGTGTGTGTGTGTTTATGTGTTGTCGGTGTGTGTGTGTGTGTTGTCGGTGTGTGTGTGTGTTGTCGGTGTGTGTGTGTTGTCGGTGTGTGTGTGTGTGTGTGTGTGTGTTGTCGGTGTGTGTGTGTGTTGTCGGTGTGTGTGTGTGTGTGTTGTCGGTGTGTGTGTGTTGTCGGTGTGTGTGTGTGTGTTGTCGGTATGTGTGTGTGTGTTGTCGGTGTGTGTGTGTGTGTGTTGTCAGTGTGTGTGTGTGTGTGTTGTCGGTGTGTGTGTGTGTGTTGTCTGTGTGTGTGTGTGTGTGTTGTCGGTGTGTGTGTGTGTGTGTTGTCGGTGTGTGTGTGTATGTGTTGTCGGTGTGTGTGTGTGTTGTCGGTGTGTGTGTCTGTGTGTGTGTGTGTTGTCGGTGTGTGTGTGTGTGTTGTCAGTGTGTGTGTGTTTGTGTTGTCGGTGTGTGTGTGTGTGTTGTCGGTGTGTGTGTGTGTGTGTTGTCGGTGTGTGTGTGTGTGTGTGTTGTCGGTGTGTGTGTGTGTGTTGTCGGTGTGTGTGTGTTGTCGGTGTGTGTGTGTGTGTGTTGTCGGTGTGTGTGTGTAGTCGGTGTGTGTGTGTGTGTGTTGTCGGTGTGTGTGTGTGTGTTGTCGGTGTGTGTGTGTGTGTGTGTGTGTGTCGGTGTGTGTGTGTGTTGTCGGTGTGTGTGTTGTGTGTGTGTGTGTTGTTGGTGTGTGTGTGTGTTGTCGGTGTGTGTGTGTGTTGTCGGTGTGTTTGTGTTGTCGGTGTGTGTGTGTGTGTTGTCGGTGTGTGTGTGTGTGTGTTGTCGGTGTGTGTGTGTGTGTGTGTGTGTGTTGTCAGTGTGTGTGTGTGTGTGTGTGTGTTTTGTCGGTGTGTGTGTGTGTGTGTGTGTGTTGTCGGTGTGTGTGTGTGTGTTGTCGGTGTGTGTGTGTGTGTGTTGTCGGTGTGTGTGTGTGTTGTCGATGTGTGTGTGTGTGTGTTGTCGGTGTGTGTGTGTGTGTTGTGTGTGTGTGTGTTGTCGGTGTGTGTGTGTGTTGTCGGTGTGTGTGTGTGTGTGTTGTCGGTGTGTGTGTGTGTGTGTGTTGTCGGTGTGTGTGTGTGTTGTCGGTGTGTGTGTGTGTGTGTTGTCGGTGTGTGTGTGTGTAGTCGGTGTGTGTGTGTGTGTGTGTGTGTGTGTGTGTGTGTGTGTGTGTTGTCGGTGTGTGTGTGTGTGTTGTGTGTGTGTGTGTTGTCGGTGTGTGTGTGTGTGTGTTGTCGGTGTGTGTGTGTGTTGTCGGTGTGTGTGTGTGTGTTGTGTGTGTGTGTGTTGTTGGTGTGTGTGTGTGTAAGTTGTCGGTGTGTGTGTGTGTGTGTTGTCGGTGTGTGTGTGTGTGTTGTCGGTGTGTGTGTGTGTGTTGTGTGTGTGTGTGTTGTCGGTGTGTGTGTGTGTGTGTTGCCGGTGTGTGTGTGTTGTCGGTGTGTGTGTGTGTGTGTTGTCGGTGTGTGTGTGTTGTCGGTGTGTGTGTGTGTGTGTTGTCGGTGTGTGTGTGTGTGTGTGTGTGTGTTGTCGGTGTGTGTGTGTGTAGTCGGTGTGTGTGTGTGTGTGTTGTCGGTGTGTGTGTATGTGTTGTCGGTGTGTGTGTGTGTGTGTGTTGTCGGTGTGTGTGTGTGTTGTCTGTGTGTGTGTTGTGTGTGTGTGTGTTGTCGGTGTGTGTGTGTGTTGTCGGTGTGTGTGTGTGTGTGTTGTCGGTGTGTGTGTGTGTGTTGTGTGTGTGTTGTCGGTGTGTGTTTGTGTGTTGTCGGTGTGTGTGTGTGTGTGTGTGTTGTCGGTGTGTGTGTGTGTTGTCGGTGTGTGTGTGTGTGTGTTGTGTGTGTGTGTGTTGTCGGTGTGTGTGTGTGTGTGTGTGTTGTCGGTGTGTGTGTGTGTTGTCGGTGTGTGTGTGTGTTGTCGGTGTGTGTGTGTGTGTGTTGTCGGTGTGTGTCTGTGTGTGTTGTGTGTGTGTGTGTTGTCGGTGTGTGTGTGTGTGTGTGTTGTCGGTGTGTGTGTGTGTGTTGTCAGTGTGTGTGTGTGTGTGTGTGTGTGTTGTCGGTGTGTGTGTGTGTTGTCGGTGTGGTGTGTGTGTGTGTGCGGTGTGTGTGTGTGTGTTGTCGGTGTGTGTGTGTGTGTGTTGTCGGTGTGTGTGTGTGTAGTCGGTGTGTGTGTGTGTGTGTGTGTTGTCGGTGTGTGTGTGTGTGTTGTCGGTGTGTGTGTGTGTGTGTGTGTTGTCGGTGTGTGTGTGTGTTGTCGGTGTGTGTGTGTTGTGTGTGTGTGTGTTGTCAGTGTGTGTGTGTGTTGTCGGTGTGTGTGTGTGTGTTGTCGGTGTGTGTGTGTGTGTGTTGTCGGTGTGTGTGTGTGTGTTGTGTGTGTGTGTGTTGTCGGTGTGTGTGTGTGTGTGTTGTCGGTGTGTGTGTGTGTGTGTGTGTGTTGTCGGTGTGTGTGTGTGTGTTGTCGGTGTGTGGGTGTGTGTTGTGTGTGTGTGTGTTGTCGGTGTGTGTGTGTGTTGCCGGTGTGTGTGTGTTGTCGGTGTGTGTGTGTGTGTGTTGTCGGTGTGTGTGTGTGTGTTGTCGGTGTGTGTGTGTGTGTTGTCGGTGTGTGTGTGTGTGTGTTGTCGGTGTGTGTGTGTAGTCGGTGTGTGTGTGTGTGTGTGTGTTGTCGGTGTGTGTGTGTGTGTGTTGTCGGTGTGTGTGTGTGTGTGTGTGTTGTCGGTGTGTGTGTGTGTTGTCGGTGTGTGTGTTGTGTGTGTGTGTTGTCGGTGTGTGTGTGTGTTGTCGGTGTGTGTGTGTGTGTTGTCGGTGTGTTTGTGTTGTCGGTGTGTGTGTGTGTGTTGTCGGTGTGTTTGTGTTGTCGGTGTGTGTGTGTGTGTTGCTGGTGTTTGTGTGTGTGTGTGTTGTCGGTGTGTGTGTGTGTGTTGTCGGTGTGTGTGTGTGTGTTTGTGTGTGTGTGTGTGTGTGTTGTCGGTGTGTGTGTGTGTGTGTTGTCTGTGTGTGTGTGTGTGTGTTGTGTGTGTGTGTGTTGTCGGTGTGTGTGTGTGTGTGTTGTCGGTGTGTGTGTGTGTGTGTTGTCGGTGTGTGTGTGTGTGTGTTGTCGGTGTGTGTCTGTGTGTTGTCGGGGTGTGTGTGTGTGTGTTGTCGGTGTGTGTGTGTGTGTGTGTGTGTTGTCGGTGTGTGTGTGTGTGTGTTGTCGGTGTGTGTGTGTGTGTGTGTTGTCGGTGTGTGTGTGTGTTGTCAGTGTGTTTGTGTGTGTTGTCGGTGTGTGTGTGTTTATGTGTTGTCGGTGTGTGTGTGTGTGTTGTCGGTGTGTGTGTGTGTTGTCGGTGTGTGTGTGTTGTCGGTGTGTGTGTGTGTGTGTGTGGTGTGTGTGTGTGTGTGTTGTCGGTGTGTGTGTGTGTTGTCGGTGTGTGTGTGTGTGTGTTGTCGGTGTGTGTGTGTTGTCGGTGTGTGTGTGTGTGTTGTCGGTGTGTGTGTGTGTGTGTTGTCGGTGTGTGTGTGTGTGTGTTGTCAGTGTGTGTGTGTGTGTGTTGTCGGTGTGTGTGTGTGTGTGTGTTGTCTGTGTGTGTGTGTGTGTGTTGTCGGTGTGTGTGTGTGTGTGTTGTCGGTGTGTGTGTGTATGTGTTGTCGGTGTGTGTGTGTGTTGTCGGTGTGTGTGTCTGTGTGTGTGTGTGTTGTCGGTGTGTGTGTGTGTGTTGTCAGTGTGTGTGTGTTTGTGTTGTCGGTGTGTGTGTGTGTGTTGTCGGTGTGTGTGTGTGTTGTCGGTGTGTGTGTGTGTGTTGTCGGTGTGTGTGTGTGTTGTCGGTGTGTTTGTGTGTTGCTGGTGTTTGTGTGTGTGTGTGTTGTCGGTGTGTGTGTGTTGCCGGTGTGTGTGTGTGTGTGTGTGTGTGTTGTCGGTGTGTGTGTGTGTGTGTTGTCGGTGTGTGTGTGTGTGTTGTCGGTGTGTTAGTGTGTGTGTGTTGTCGGTGTGTGTGTGTTGTCGGTGTGTGTGTGTGTGTTGTCGGTGTTGTGTGTGTGTGTGTTGTCGGTGTGTGTGTGTTGTCGGTGTGTGTGTGTGTGTGTTGTCGGTGTGTGTGTGTTGTCGGTGTGTGTGTGTGTGTGTGTTGTCGGTGTGTGTGTGTGTGTGTTGTCGGTGTGTGTGTGTGTGTGTGTTGTCTGTGTGTGTGTGTGTTTGTTGTCGGTGTGTGTGTGTGTGTGTTGTCGGTGTGTGTGTGTGTGTGTTGTCTGTGTGTGTGTGTGTGTGTTGTGTGTGTGTGTGTTGTCGGTGTGTGTGTGTGTGTGTTGTCGGTGTGTGTGTGTGTGTGTTGTCGGTGTGTGTGTGTGTGTTGTCGGTGTGTGTCTGTGTGTTGTCGGGGTGTGTGTGTGTGTGTTGTCGGTGTGTGTGTGTGTGTGTGTGTGTTGTCGGTGTGTGTGTGTGTGTGTTGTCGGTGTGTGTGTGTGTGTGTGTTGTCGGTGTGTGTGTGTGTTGTCAGTGTGTTTGTGTGTGTTGTCGGTGTGTGTGTGTTTATGTGTTGTCGGTGTGTGTGTGTGTGTTGTCGGTGTGTGTGTGTGTTGTCGGTGTGTGTGTGTTGTCGGTGTGTGTGTGTGTGTGTGTGTGTGTGTGTGTGTGTGTGTTGTCGGTGTGTGTGTGTGTTGTCGGTGTGTGTGTGTGTGTGTTGTCGGTGTGTGTGTGTGTGTGTTGTCGGTGTGTGTGTGTGTGTGTTGTCGGTGTGTGTGTGTGTGTTGTCGGTGTGTGTGTGTGTGTTGTGTGTGTGTGTGTTGTCGGTGTGTGTGTGTGTGTGCTGTCGGTGTGTGTGTGTGTGTTGTCTGTGTGTGTGTGTTGTCGGTGTGTGTGTGTTGTCGGTGTGTGTGTGTGTGTTGTCGGTGTGTGTGTGTGTTGTCGGTGTTTGTGTTTGTGTGTTGTCGGGGTGTGTGTGTTGTCGGTGTGTGTGTGTGTATGTTGTCGGTGTGTTGTCGGTGTGTGTGTGTGTGGTCGGTGCGTGTGTGTGTGTTGTCGGTGTGTGTGTGTGTTGTCGGTGTGTGTGTGTGTGTGTTGTCGGTGTGTGTGTGTGTGTTGTCGGTGTGTGTGTGTGTGTGTTGTGTGTGTGTGTGTTGTCGGTGTGTGTGTGTGTGTGTGTGCTGTCGGTGTGTGTGTGTGTGTTGTCTGTGTGTGTGTGTTGTCGGTGTGTGTGTGTGTGTGTGTGTGTTGTCGGTGTGTGTGTGTGTGTGTTGTCGGTGTGTGTGTGTGTCTGTGTTGTCAGTGTGTGTCTGTGTGTTATCGGTGTGTGTGTGTGTGTGTGTTGTCGGTGTGTGTCTGTGTCTGTGTTGTCGGTGTGTGTGTGTGTGTGTTGTCGGTGTGTGTGTATGTGTTGTCTGTGTGTCTGTGTTGTCTGTGTGTGTGTGTGTGTGTGTTGTCGGTGTGTGTGTGTGTGTTGTCGGTGTGTGTGTGTGTGTGTTGTCGGTGTGTGTGTGTGTGTTGTCGGTGTGTGTGTGTGTGTGTGTGTGTGTTGTCGGTGTATGTGTGTGTGTTGTCGGTGTGTGTTTGTTGTCGGTGTGTGTGTGTGTGTGTGTTGTCGGTGTGTGTGTGTGTTGTCAGTGTGTTTGTGTGTGTTGTCGGTGTGTGTGTGTTTATGTGTTGTCGGTGTGTGTGTGTGTGTGTTGTCGGTGTGTGTGTGTGTGTTGTCGGTGTGTGTGTGTGTTTTCGGTGTGTGTGTGTTGTCGGTGTGTGTGTGTGTGTGTGTGTGTGTGTGTTGTCGGTGTGTGTGTGTGTGTGTGTTGTCGGTGTGTGTGTATGTGTTGTCTGTGTGTGTGTGTGTGTGTGTTGTCGGTGTGTGTGTGTGTGTTGTCGGTGTGTGTCTGTGTGTTGTCGGTGTGTGTGTGTGTGTGTTGTCGGTGTGTGTGTGTGTGTGTGTGTGTGTTGTCGGTGTGTGTGTGTGTGTGTTGTCGGTGTGTGTGTGTGTGTGTGTTGTCGGTGTGTGTGTGTGTTGTCAGTGTGTTTGTGTGTGTTGTCGGTGTGTGTGTGTTTATGTGTTGTCGGTGTGTGTGTGTGTGTTGTCGGTGTGTGTGTGTGTTGTCGGTGTGTGTGTGTTGTCGGTGTGTGTGTGTGTGTGTGTGTGTGTTGTCGGTGTGTGTGTGTGTTGTCGGTGTGTGTGTGTGTGTGTTGTCGGTGTGTGTGTGTTGTCGGTGTGTGTGTGTGTGTTGTCGGTATGTGTGTGTGTGTTGTCGGTGTGTGTGTGTGTGTGTTGTCAGTGTGTGTGTGTGTGTGTTGTCGGTGTGTGTGTGTGTGTTGTCTGTGTGTGTGTGTGTGTGTTGTCGGTGTGTGTGTGTGTGTGTTGTCGGTGTGTGTGTGTATGTGTTGTCGGTGTGTGTGTGTGTTGTCGGTGTGTGTGTCTGTGTGTGTGTGTGTTGTCGGTGTGTGTGTGTGTGTTGTCAGTGTGTGTGTGTTTGTGTTGTCGGTGTGTGTGTGTGTGTTGTCGGTGTGTGTGTGTGTGTGTTGTCGGTGTGTGTGTGTGTGTGTGTTGTCGGTGTGTGTGTGTGTGTTGTCGGTGTGTGTGTGTTGTCGGTGTGTGTGTGTGTGTGTTGTCGGTGTGTGTGTGTAGTCGGTGTGTGTGTGTGTGTGTTGTCGGTGTGTGTGTGTGTGTTGTCGGTGTGTGTGTGTGTGTGTGTGTGTGTTGTCGGTGTGTGTGTGTGTTGTCGGTGTGTGTGTTGTGTGTGTGTGTGTTGTTGGTGTGTGTGTGTGTTGTCGGTGTGTGTGTGTGTTGTCGGTGTGTTTGTGTTGTCGGTGTGTGTGTGTGTGTTGTCGGTGTGTGTGTGTGTGTGTTGTCGGTGTGTGTGTGTGTGTGTGTGTGTGTTGTCAGTGTGTGTGTGTGTGTGTGTGTGTTTTGTCGGTGTGTGTGTGTGTGTGTGTGTGTTGTCGGTGTGTGTGTGTGTGTTGTCGGTGTGTGTGTGTGTGTGTTGTCGGTGTGTGTGTGTGTTGTCGATGTGTGTGTGTGTGTGTTGTCGGTGTGTGTGTGTGTGTTGTGTGTGTGTGTGTTGTCGGTGTGTGTGTGTGTTGTCGGTGTGTGTGTGTGTGTGTTGTCGGTGTGTGTGTGTGTGTGTTGTCGGTGTGTGTGTGTGTTGTCGGTGTGTGTGTGTGTGTGTTGTCGGTGTGTGTGTGTGTAGTCGGTGTGTGTGTGTGTGTGTGTGTGTGTGTGTGTGTGTGTGTTGTCGGTGTGTGTGTGTGTGTTGTGTGTGTGTGTGTTGTCGGTGTGTGTGTGTGTGTGTTGTCGGTGTGTGTGTGTGTTGTCGGTGTGTGTGTGTGTGTTGTGTGTGTGTGTGTTGTTGGTGTGTGTGTGTGTAAGTTGTCGGTGTGTGTGTGTGTGTGTTGTCGGTGTGTGTGTGTGTGTTGTCGGTGTGTGTGTGTGTGTTGTGTGTGTGTGTGTTGTCGGTGTGTGTGTGTGTGTGTTGCCGGTGTGTGTGTGCTGTCGGTGTGTGTGTGTGTGTTGTCTGTGTGTGTGTGTTGTCGGTGTGTGTGTGTGTGTGTGTGTGTTGTCGGTGTGTGTGTGTGTGTGTTGTCGGTGTGTGTGTGTGTGTGTGTTGTCAGTGTGTGTCTGTGTGTTATCGGTGTGTGTGTGTGTGTTGTCGGTGTGTGTGTGTGTGTGTGTTGTCGGTGTGTGTGTGTGTTGTCTGTGTGTGTGTTGTGTGTGTGTGTGTTGTCGGTGTGTGTGTGTGTTGTCGGTGTGTGTGTGTGTGTGTTGTCGGTGTGTGTGTGTGTGTTGTGTGTGTGTTGTCGGTGTGTGTTTGTGTGTTGTCGGTGTGTGTGTGTGTGTGTGTGTTGTCGGTGTGTGTGTGTGTTGTCGGTGTGTGTGTGTGTGTGTTGTGTGTGTGTGTGTTGTCGGTGTGTGTGTGTGTGTGTGTGTTGTCGGTGTGTGTGTGTGTTGTCGGTGTGTGTGTGTGTTGTCGGTGTGTGTGTGTGTGTGTTGTCGGTGTGTGTCTGTGTGTGTTGTGTGTGTGTGTGTTGTCGGTGTGTGTGTGTGTGTGTGTTGTCGGTGTGTGTGTGTGTGTTGTCAGTGTGTGTGTGTGTGTGTGTGTGTGTTGTCGGTGTGTGTGTGTGTTGTCGGTGTGTGTGTGTGTGTGTGTTGTCGGTGTGTGTGTGTGTGTTGTCGGTGTGTGTGTGTGTGTGTTGTCGGTGTGTGTGTGTGTAGTCGGTGTGTGTGTGTGTGTGTGTGTTGTCGGTGTGTGTGTGTGTGTTGTCGGTGTGTGTGTGTGTGTGTGTGTTGTCGGTGTGTGTGTGTGTTGTCGGTGTGTGTGTGTTGTGTGTGTGTGTGTTGTCAGTGTGTGTGTGTGTTGTCGGTGTGTGTGTGTGTGTTGTCGGTGTGTGTGTGTGTGTGTTGTCGGTGTGTGTGTGTGTGTTGTGTGTGTGTGTGTTGTCGGTGTGTGTGTGTGTGTGTTGTCGGTGTGTGTGTGTGTGTGTGTGTGTTGTCGGTGTGTGTGTGTGTGTTGTCGGTGTGTGGGTGTGTGTTGTGTGTGTGTGTGTTGTCGGTGTGTGTGTGTGTTGCCGGTGTGTGTGTGTTGTCGGTGTGTGTGTGTGTGTGTTGTCGGTGTGTGTGTGTGTGTTGTCGGTGTGTGTGTGTGTGTTGTCGGTGTGTGTGTGTGTGTGTTGTCGGTGTGTGTGTGTAGTCGGTGTGTGTGTGTGTGTGTGTGTTGTCGGTGTGTGTGTGTGTGTGTTGTCGGTGTGTGTGTGTGTGTGTGTGTTGTCGGTGTGTGTGTGTGTTGTCGGTGTGTGTGTTGTGTGTGTGTGTTGTCGGTGTGTGTGTGTGTTGTCGGTGTGTGTGTGTGTGTTGTCGGTGTGTTTGTGTTGTCGGTGTGTGTGTGTGTGTTGTCGGTGTGTTTGTGTTGTCGGTGTGTGTGTGTGTGTTGCTGGTGTTTGTGTGTGTGTGTGTTGTCGGTGTGTGTGTGTGTGTTGTCGGTGTGTGTGTGTGTGTTTGTGTGTGTGTGTGTGTGTGTTGTCGGTGTGTGTGTGTGTGTTGTCGGTGTGTGTTTGTGTGTGTGTGTGTTGTCGGTGTGTTTGTGTGTGTGTGTTGTCGGTGTGTGTGTGTGTGTGTTGTCGGTGTGTGTGTGTGTGTTGTGTGTGTGTGTGTTGTCGGTGTGTGTGTGTGTTGTCGGTGTGTGTGTGTGTGTGTGTGTGTTGTCGGTGTGTGTGTGTGTGTTGTCGGTGTGTGTGTGTGTGTTGTGTGTGTGTGTGTTGTCGGTGTGTGTGTGTGTTGCCGGTGTGTGTGTGTTGTCGGTGTGTGTGTGTGTGTGTTGTTGGTGTGTGTGTGTGTGTGTGTGTTGTCGGTGTGTGTGTGTGTGTTGTCGGTGTGTGTGTGTTGTCGGTGTGTGTGTGTGTGTGTTGTCGGTGTGTGTGTGTAGTCGGTGTGTGTGTGTGTTGTCGGTGTGTGTGTGTGTGTTGTCGGTGTGTGTGTGTGTGTGTGTGTTGTCGGTGTGTGTGTGTGTTGTCGGTGTGTGTGTTGTGTGTGTGTGTGTTGTTGGTGTGTGTGTGTGTTGTCGGTGTGTGTGTGTGTTGTCGGTGTGTTTGTGTTGTCGGTGTGTGTGTGTGTGTTGTCGGTGTGTGTGTGTGTGTGTTGTCGGTGTGTGTGTGTGTGTGTGTGTGTGTGTGTTGTCAGTGTGTGTGTGTGTGTGTGTGTGTTTTGTCGGTGTGTGTGTGTGTGTGTGTGTGTTGTCGGTGTGTGTGTGTGTGTTGTCGGTGTGTGTGTGTGTGTGTTGTCGGTGTGTGTGTGTGTTGTCGGTGTGTGTGTGTGTGTGTTGTCGGTGTGTGTGTGTGTGTTGTGTGTGTTTGTGTTGTCGGTGTGTGTGTGTGTGTGTTGTCGGTGTGTGTGTGTGTGTGTGTGTGTGTTGTCGGTGTGTCTGTGTGTGTTGTCGGTGTGTGTGTGTGTGTTGTGTGTGTGTGTGTTGTCGGTGTGTGTGTGTGTTGCCGGTGTGTGTGTGTTGTCGGTGTGTGTGTGTGTTGTCGGTGTGTGTGTGTGTGTGTGTTGTCGGTGTGTGTGTGTGTGTTGTCGGTGTGTGTGTGTGTGTTGTCGGTGTGTGTGTGTGTGTGTTGTCGGTGTGTGTGTGTAGTCGGTGTGTGTGTGTGTGTGTGTGTGTTGTCGGTGTGTGTGTGTGTGTTGTCGGTGTGTGTGTGTGTGTGTGTTGTCGGTGTGTGTGTGTGTTGTCGGTGTGTGTGTTGTGTGTGTGTGTGTTGTCGGTGTGTGTGTGTGTTGTCGGTGTGTGTGTGTGTTGTCAGTGTGTTTGTGTGTGTTGTCGGTGTGTGTGTGTTTATGTGTTGTCGGTGTGTGTGTGTGTGTGTTGTCGGTGTGTGTGTGTGTGTTGTCGGTGTGTGTGTGTGTTTTCGGTGTGTGTGTGTTGTCGGTGTGTGTGTGTGTGTGTGTGTGTGTGTGTTGTCGGTGTGTGTGTGTGTGTGTGTTGTCGGTGTGTGTGTATGTGTTGTCTGTGTGTGTGTGTGTGTGTGTTGTCGGTGTGTGTGTGTGTGTTGTCGGTGTGTGTCTGTGTGTTGTCGGTGTGTGTGTGTGTGTGTTGTCGGTGTGTGTGTGTGTGTGTGTGTGTGTTGTCGGTGTGTGTGTGTGTGTGTTGTCGGTGTGTGTGTGTGTGTGTGTTGTCGGTGTGTGTGTGTGTTGTCAGTGTGTTTGTGTGTGTTGTCGGTGTGTGTGTGTTTATGTGTTGTCGGTGTGTGTGTGTGTGTTGTCGGTGTGTGTGTGTGTTGTCGGTGTGTGTGTGTTGTCGGTGTGTGTGTGTGTGTGTGTGTGTGTTGTCGGTGTGTGTGTGTGTTGTCGGTGTGTGTGTGTGTGTGTTGTCGGTGTGTGTGTGTTGTCGGTGTGTGTGTGTGTGTTGTCGGTATGTGTGTGTGTGTTGTCGGTGTGTGTGTGTGTGTGTTGTCAGTGTGTGTGTGTGTGTGTTGTCGGTGTGTGTGTGTGTGTTGTCTGTGTGTGTGTGTGTGTGTTGTCGGTGTGTGTGTGTGTGTGTTGTCGGTGTGTGTGTGTATGTGTTGTCGGTGTGTGTGTGTGTTGTCGGTGTGTGTGTCTGTGTGTGTGTGTGTTGTCGGTGTGTGTGTGTGTGTTGTCAGTGTGTGTGTGTTTGTGTTGTCGGTGTGTGTGTGTGTGTTGTCGGTGTGTGTGTGTGTGTGTTGTCGGTGTGTGTGTGTGTGTGTGTTGTCGGTGTGTGTGTGTGTGTTGTCGGTGTGTGTGTGTTGTCGGTGTGTGTGTGTGTGTGTTGTCGGTGTGTGTGTGTAGTCGGTGTGTGTGTGTGTGTGTTGTCGGTGTGTGTGTGTGTGTTGTCGGTGTGTGTGTGTGTGTGTGTGTGTGTTGTCGGTGTGTGTGTGTGTTGTCGGTGTGTGTGTTGTGTGTGTGTGTGTTGTTGGTGTGTGTGTGTGTTGTCGGTGTGTGTGTGTGTTGTCGGTGTGTTTGTGTTGTCGGTGTGTGTGTGTGTGTTGTCGGTGTGTGTGTGTGTGTGTTGTCGGTGTGTGTGTGTGTGTGTGTGTGTGTTGTCAGTGTGTGTGTGTGTGTGTGTGTGTTTTGTCGGTGTGTGTGTGTGTGTGTGTGTGTTGTCGGTGTGTGTGTGTGTGTTGTCGGTGTGTGTGTGTGTGTGTTGTCGGTGTGTGTGTGTGTTGTCGATGTGTGTGTGTGTGTGTTGTCGGTGTGTGTGTGTGTGTTGTGTGTGTGTGTGTTGTCGGTGTGTGTGTGTGTTGTCGGTGTGTGTGTGTGTGTGTTGTCGGTGTGTGTGTGTGTGTGTGTTGTCGGTGTGTGTGTGTGTTGTCGGTGTGTGTGTGTGTGTGTTGTCGGTGTGTGTGTGTGTAGTCGGTGTGTGTGTGTGTGTGTGTGTGTGTGTGTGTGTGTGTGTTGTCGGTGTGTGTGTGTGTGTTGTGTGTGTGTGTGTTGTCGGTGTGTGTGTGTGTGTGTTGTCGGTGTGTGTGTGTGTTGTCGGTGTGTGTGTGTGTGTTGTGTGTGTGTGTGTTGTTGGTGTGTGTGTGTGTAAGTTGTCGGTGTGTGTGTGTGTGTGTTGTCGGTGTGTGTGTGTGTGTTGTCGGTGTGTGTGTGTGTGTTGTGTGTGTGTGTGTTGTCGGTGTGTGTGTGTGTGTGTTGCCGGTGTGTGTGTGCTGTCGGTGTGTGTGTGTGTGTTGTCTGTGTGTGTGTGTTGTCGGTGTGTGTGTGTGTGTGTGTGTGTTGTCGGTGTGTGTGTGTGTGTGTTGTCGGTGTGTGTGTGTGTGTGTGTTGTCAGTGTGTGTCTGTGTGTTATCGGTGTGTGTGTGTGTGTTGTCGGTGTGTGTGTGTGTGTGTGTTGTCGGTGTGTGTGTGTGTTGTCTGTGTGTGTGTTGTGTGTGTGTGTGTTGTCGGTGTGTGTGTGTGTTGTCGGTGTGTGTGTGTGTGTGTTGTCGGTGTGTGTGTGTGTGTTGTGTGTGTGTTGTCGGTGTGTGTTTGTGTGTTGTCGGTGTGTGTGTGTGTGTGTGTGTTGTCGGTGTGTGTGTGTGTTGTCGGTGTGTGTGTGTGTGTGTTGTGTGTGTGTGTGTTGTCGGTGTGTGTGTGTGTGTGTGTGTTGTCGGTGTGTGTGTGTGTTGTCGGTGTGTGTGTGTGTTGTCGGTGTGTGTGTGTGTGTGTTGTCGGTGTGTGTCTGTGTGTGTTGTGTGTGTGTGTGTTGTCGGTGTGTGTGTGTGTGTGTGTTGTCGGTGTGTGTGTGTGTGTTGTCAGTGTGTGTGTGTGTGTGTGTGTGTGTTGTCGGTGTGTGTGTGTGTTGTCGGTGTGTGTGTGTGTGTGTGTTGTCGGTGTGTGTGTGTGTGTTGTCGGTGTGTGTGTGTGTGTGTTGTCGGTGTGTGTGTGTGTAGTCGGTGTGTGTGTGTGTGTGTGTGTTGTCGGTGTGTGTGTGTGTGTTGTCGGTGTGTGTGTGTGTGTGTGTGTTGTCGGTGTGTGTGTGTGTTGTCGGTGTGTGTGTGTTGTGTGTGTGTGTGTTGTCAGTGTGTGTGTGTGTTGTCGGTGTGTGTGTGTGTGTTGTCGGTGTGTGTGTGTGTGTGTTGTCGGTGTGTGTGTGTGTGTTGTGTGTGTGTGTGTTGTCGGTGTGTGTGTGTGTGTGTTGTCGGTGTGTGTGTGTGTGTGTGTGTGTTGTCGGTGTGTGTGTGTGTGTTGTCGGTGTGTGGGTGTGTGTTGTGTGTGTGTGTGTTGTCGGTGTGTGTGTGTGTTGCCGGTGTGTGTGTGTTGTCGGTGTGTGTGTGTGTGTGTTGTCGGTGTGTGTGTGTGTGTTGTCGGTGTGTGTGTGTGTGTTGTCGGTGTGTGTGTGTGTGTGTTGTCGGTGTGTGTGTGTAGTCGGTGTGTGTGTGTGTGTGTGTGTTGTCGGTGTGTGTGTGTGTGTGTTGTCGGTGTGTGTGTGTGTGTGTGTGTGTCGGTGTGTGTGTGTGTTGTCGGTGTGTGTGTTGTGTGTGTGTGTTGTCGGTGTGTGTGTGTGTTGTCGGTGTGTGTGTGTGTGTTGTCGGTGTGTTTGTGTTGTCGGTGTGTGTGTGTGTGTTGTCGGTGTGTTTGTGTTGTCGGTGTGTGTGTGTGTGTTGCTGGTGTTTGTGTGTGTGTGTGTTGTCGGTGTGTGTGTGTGTGTTGTCGGTGTGTGTGTGTGTGTTTGTGTGTGTGTGTGTGTGTGTTGTCGGTGTGTGTGTGTGTGTTGTCGGTGTGTGTTTGTGTGTGTGTGTGTTGTCGGTGTGTTTGTGTGTGTGTGTTGTCGGTGTGTGTGTGTGTGTGTTGTCGGTGTGTGTGTGTGTGTTGTGTGTGTGTGTGTTGTCGGTGTGTGTGTGTGTTGTCGGTGTGTGTGTGTGTGTGTGTGTGTTGTCGGTGTGTGTGTGTGTGTTGTCGGTGTGTGTGTGTGTGTTGTGTGTGTGTGTGTTGTCGGTGTGTGTGTGTGTTGCCGGTGTGTGTGTGTTGTCGGTGTGTGTGTGTGTGTGTTGTCGGTGTGTGTGTGTGTGTGTGTTGTCGGTGTGTGTGTGTGTGTTGTCGGTGTGTGTGTGTTGTCGGTGTGTGTGTGTGTGTGTTGTCGGTGTGTGTGTGTAGTCGGTGTGTGTGTGTGTGTGTTGTCGGTGTGTGTGTGTGTGTTGTCGGTGTGTGTGTGTGTGTGTGTGTTGTCGGTGTGTGTGTGTGTTGTCGGTGTGTGTGTTGTGTGTGTGTGTGTTGTTGGTGTGTGTGTGTGTTGTCGGTGTGTGTGTGTGTTGTCGGTGTGTTTGTGTTGTCGGTGTGTGTGTGTGTGTTGTCGGTGTGTGTGTGTGTGTGTTGTCGGTGTGTGTGTGTGTGTGTGTGTGTGTGTGTTGTCAGTGTGTGTGTGTGTGTGTGTGTGTTTTGTCGGTGTGTGTGTGTGTGTGTGTGTGTTGTCGGTGTGTGTGTGTGTGTTGTCGGTGTGTGTGTGTGTGTGTTGTCGGTGTGTGTGTGTGTTGTCGGTGTGTGTGTGTGTGTGTTGTCGGTGTGTGTGTGTGTGTTGTGTGTGTTTGTGTTGTCGGTGTGTGTGTGTGTGTGTTGTCGGTGTGTGTGTGTGTGTGTGTGTGTGTGTCGGTGTGTCTGTGTGTGTTGTCGGTGTGTGTGTGTGTGTTGTGTGTGTGTGTGTTGTCGGTGTGTGTGTGTGTTGCCGGTGTGTGTGTGTTGTCGGTGTGTGTGTGTGTTGTCGGTGTGTGTGTGTGTGTGTTGTCGGTGTGTGTGTGTGTGTTGTCGGTGTGTGTGTGTGTGTTGTCGGTGTGTGTGTGTGTGTGTTGTCGGTGTGTGTGTGTAGTCGGTGTGTGTGTGTGTGTGTGTGTGTTGTCGGTGTGTGTGTGTGTGTTGTCGGTGTGTGTGTGTGTGTGTGTTGTCGGTGTGTGTGTGTGTTGTCGGTGTGTGTGTTGTGTGTGTGTGTGTTGTCGGTGTGTGTGTGTGTTGTCGGTGTGTGTGTGTGTGTGTTGTCGGTGTGTTTGTGTTGTCGGTGTGTGTGTGTGTGTTGTCGGTGTGTGTGTGTGTGTGTGTGTGTTGTCGGTGTGTGTGTGTGTTGTCGGTGTGTGTGTGTGTGTGTGTGTTGTCGGTGTGTGTGTGTGTGTGTTGTCGGTGTGTGTGTGTGTGTGTGTTGTCGGTGTGTGTGTGTGTGTTGTCGGTGTGTGTGTGTGTGTTGTCTGTGTGTGTGTGTGTTTTGTTGTGTGTGTGTGTGTTGTCGGTGTGTGTGTGTGTGTGTTGTCGGTGTGTGTGTGTGTGTGTGTTGTCGGTGTGTGTGTGTGTTGTTGTTGTGTTTGTGTGTGTGTGTGTGTGTTGTCGGTGTGTGTGTGTTATCGGTGTGTGTGTGTGTGTTGTCGGTGTGTGTGTGTGTGTGTGTGTGTGTCGGTGTGTGTGTGTGTTGTCGGTGTGTGTGTGTGTGTTGTCGGTGTGTGTGTGTTGTCGGTGTGTGTGTGTGTTGTCGGTGTGTGTGTGTGTGTGTTGTGTGTGTGTGTGTTGTCGGTGTGTGTGTGTGTTTGTTGTCGTTGTGTGTGTGTGTGTGTTGTCGGTGTGTGTGTGTTGTCGGTGTGTGTTTGTGTGTGTGTTGTCGGTGTGTGTGTGTGTGTTGTCGGTGTGTGTGTGTTGTCGGTGTGTGTGTGTGTGTGTGTGTGTGTGTTGTCGGTGTGTGTGTGTTGTCAGTGTGTGTGTGTGTGTTGTCGGTGTGTGTGTGTGTGTGTTGTCGGTGTGTGTGTGTGTGTGTTGTGTGTGTGTGTGTGTTGTCGGTGTGTTTGTGTGTGTTGTGTGTGTGTGTGTTGTCGATGTGTGTGTGTGTGTGTTGTCGGTGTGTGTGTGTGTGTGTGTGTGTGTGTGTGTTGTCGGTGTGTGTGTGTGTTGTCGGTGTGTGTGTGTGTGTGTTGTCGGTGTGTGTGTGTGTGTGTGTTGTCGGTGTGTGTGTGTGTGTGTCGGTGTGTGTGTGTGTGTGTTGTCGGTGTGTGTGTGTGTAGTCGGTGTGTGTGTGTGTGTGTGTGTGTGTGTGTGTGTGTGTGTGTTGTCGGTGTGTGTGTGTGTGTTGTGTGTGTGTGTGTTGTCGGTGTGTGTGTGTGTGTGTGTTGTCGGTGTGTGTGTGTGTGTGTTGTCGGTGTGTGTGTGTGTGTTGTGTGTGTGTGTGTTGTTGGTGTGTGTGTGTGTAAGTTGTCGGTGTGTGTGTGTGTGTGTTGTCGGTGTGTGTGTGTGTGTTGTCGGTGTGTGTGTGTGTGTTGTGTGTGTGTGTGTTGTCGGTGTGTGTGTGTGTGTGTTGCCGGTGTGTGTGTGTTGTCGGTGTGTGTGTGTGTGTGTTGTCGGTGTGTGTGTGTTGTCGGTGTGTGTGTGTGTGTTGTCGGTGTGTGTGTGTGTGTGTGTGTGTGTGTTGTCGGTGTGTGTGTGTGTAGTCGGTGTGTGTGTGTGTTGTCGGTGTGTGTGTATGTGTTGTCGGTGTGTGTGTGTGTGTGTGTTGTCGGTGTGTGTGTGTGTTGTCTGTGTGTGTGTTGTGTGTGTGTGTGTTGTCGGTGTGTGTGTGTGTTGTCGGTGTGTGTGTGTGTGTGTTGTCGGTGTGTGTGTGTGTGTTGTGTGTGTGTTGTCGGTGTGTGTTTGTGTGTTGTCGGTGTGTGTGTGTGTGTTGTCGGTGTGTGTGTGTGTTGTCGGTGTGTGTGTGTGTGTGTTGTGTGTGTGTGTGTTGTCGGTGTGTGTGTGTGTGTGTTGTCGGTGTGTGTGTGTGTTGTCGGTGTGTGTGTGTGTTGTCGGTGTGTGTGTGTGTGTGTTGTCGGTGTGTGTGTGTGTGTGTTGTCGGTGTGTGTGTGTGTGTTGTCGGTGTGTGTGTGTGTGTTGTCGGTGTGTGTGTGTGTGTGTTGTCGGTGTGTGTGTGTAGTCGGTGTGTGTGTGTGTGTGTGTGTTGTCGGTGTGTGTGTGTGTGTGTTGTCGGTGTGTGTGTGTGTGTGTGTGTTGTCGGTGTGTGTGTGTGTTGTCGGTGTGTGTGTTGTGTGTGTGTGTTGTCGGTGTGTGTGTGTGTTGTCGGTGTGTGTGTGTGTGTTGTCGGTGTGTTTGTGTTGTCGGTGTGTGTGTGTGTGTTGTCGGTGTGTTTGTGTTGTCGGTGTGTGTGTGTGTGTTGCTGGTGTTTGTGTGTGTGTGTGTTGTCGGTGTGTGTGTGTGTGTTGTCGGTGTGTGTGTGTGTGTGTGTGTGTGTGTGTGTGTGTGTGTGTGTTGTCGGTGTGTGTGTGTGTGTTGTCGGTGTGTGTTTGTGTGTGTGTGTGTTGTCGGTGTGTTTGTGTGTGTGTGTGTTGTCGGTGTGTGTGTGTGTGTGTTGTCGGTGTGTGTGTGTGTGTTGTGTGTGTGTGTGTTGTCGGTGTGTGTGTGTGTTGTCGGTGTGTGTGTGTGTGTGTGTGTGTTGTCGGTGTGTGTGTGTTGTCGGTGTGTGTGTGTGTGTTGTGTGTGTGTGTGTTGTCGGTGTGTGTGTGTGTTGCCGGTGTGTGTGTGTTGTCGGTGTGTGTGTGTGTGTGTTGTCGGTGTGTGTGTGTAGTCGGTGTGTGTGTGTGTGTGTTGTCGGTGTGTGTGTGTGTGTTGTCGGTGTGTGTGTGTGTGTGTGTGTTGTCGGTGTGTGTGTGTGTTGTCGGTGTGTGTGTTGTGTGTGTGTGTGTTGTTGGTGTGTGTGTGTGTTGTCGGTGTGTGTGTGTGTTGTCGGTGTGTTTGTGTTGTCGGTGTGTGTGTGTGTGTTGTCGGTGTGTGTGTGTGTGTGTTGTCGGTGTGTGTGTGTGTGTGTGTGTGTGTGTGTTGTCAGTGTGTGTGTGTGTGTGTGTGTGTTTTGTCGGTGTGTGTGTGTGTGTGTTGTCGGTGTGTGTGTGTGTGTTGTCGGTGTGTGTGTGTGTGTGTTGTCGGTGTGTGTGTGTGTTGTCGGTGTGTGTGTGTGTGTGTGTTGTCGGTGTGTGTGTGTGTGTTGTCGGTGTGTGTGTGTGTGTTGTCTGTGTGTTTTGTTGTGTGTGTTTTGTTGTGTGTGTGTGTGTTGTCGGTGTGTGTGTGTGTGTGTTGTCGGTGTGTGTGTGTGTGTGTGTTGTCGGTGTGTGTGTGTGTTGTTGTGTGTGTTTGTGTGTGTGTGTTATCGGTGTGTGTGTGTTGTCGGTGTGTGTGTGTGTGTGTGTGTGTGTGTTGTCGGTGTGTGTGTGTGTTGTTGGTGTGTGTGTGTGTGTTGTGTGTGTGTGTGTTGTCGGTGTGTGTGTGTGTTGCCGGTGTGTGTGTGTTGTCGGTGTGTGTGTGTGTGTGTTGTCGGTGTGTGTGTGTGTGTGTGTTGTCGGTGTGTGTGTGTGTGTTGTCGGTGTGTGTGTGTGTGTTGTCGGTGTGTGTGTGTGTGTGTTGTCGGTGTGTGTGTGTAGTCGGTGTGTGTGTGTGTGTGTGTGTGTTGTCGGTGTGTGTGTGTGTGTTGTCGGTGTGTGTGTGTGTGTGTGTTGTCGGTATGTGTGTGTGTTGTCGGTGTGTGTGTTGTGTGTGTGTGTGTTGTCGGTGTGTGTGTGTGTTGTCGGTGTGTGTGTGTGTAGTCGGTGTGTGTGTGTGTGTGTGTGTTGTCGGTGTGTGTGTGTGTGTTGTCGGTGTGTGTGTGTGTGTGTGTGTTGTCGGTGTGTGTGTGTGTTGTCGGTGTGTGTGTGTTGTGTGTGTGTGTGTTGTCAGTGTGTGTGTGTGTTGTCGGTGTGTGTGTGTGTGTTGTCGGTGTGTGTGTGTGTGTGTGTTGTCGGTGTGTGTGTGTGTGTTGTGTGTGTGTGTGTTGTCGGTGTGTGTGTGTGTGTGTTGTCGGTGTGTGTGTGTGTGTGTGTGTGTTGTCGGTGTGTGTGTGTGTGTTGTCGGTGTGTGGGTGTGTGTTGTGTGTGTGTGTGTTGTCGGTGTGTGTGTGTGTTGCCGGTGTGTGTGTGTTGTCGGTGTGTGTGTGTGTGTGTTGTCGGTGTGTGTGTGTGTGTTGTCGGTGTGTGTGTGTGTGTTGTCGGTGTGTGTGTGTGTGTGTTGTCGGTGTGTGTGTGTAGTCGGTGTGTGTGTGTGTGTGTGTGTTGTCGGTGTGTGTGTGTGTGTGTGTGTTGTCGGTGTGTGTGTGTGTTGTCGGTGTGTGTGTTGTGTGTGTGTGTTGTCGGTGTGTGTGTGTGTTGTCGGTGTGTGTGTGTGTGTTGTCGGTGTGTTTGTGTTGTCGGTGTGTGTGTGTGTGTTGTCGGTGTGTTTGTGTTGTCGGTGTGTGTGTGTGTGTTGCTGGTGTTTGTGTGTGTGTGTGTTGTCGGTGTGTGTGTGTGTGTTGTCGTTGTGTGTGTGTGTGTGGTGTGTGTGTGTGTGTGTTGTCGGTGTGTGTGTGTGTGTTGTCGGTGTGTGTTTGTGTGTGTGTGTGTGTGTTGTCGGTGTGTTTGTGTGTGTGTGTTGTCGGTGTGTGTGTGTGTGTGTTGTCGGTGTGTGTGTGTGTGTTGTGTGTGTGTGTGTTGTCGGTGTGTGTGTGTGTTGTCGGTGTGTGTGTGTGTGTGTGTGTGTTGTCGGTGTGTGTGTGTGTGTTGTCGGTGTGTGTGTGTGTTGTGTGTGTGTGTGTTGTCGGTGTGTGTGTGTGTTGCCGGTGTGTGTGTGTTGTCGGTGTGTGTGTGTGTGTGTTGTCGGTGTGTGTGTGTGTGTGTGTTGTCGGTGTGTGTGTGTGTGTTGTCGGTGTGTGTGTGTGTGTTGTCGGTGTGTGTGTGTGTGTGTTGTCGGTGTGTGTGTGTAGTCGGTGTGTGTGTGTGTGTGTTGTCGGTGTGTGTGTGTGTGTTGTCGGTGTGTGTGTGTGTGTGTGTGTTGTCGGTGTGTGTGTGTGTTGTCGGTGTGTGTGTTGTGTGTGTGTGTGTTGTTGGTGTGTGTGTGTGTTGTCGGTGTGTGTGTGTGTTGTCGGTGTGTTTGTGTTGTCGGTGTGTGTGTGTGTGTTGTCGGTGTGTGTGTGTGTGTGTTGTCGGTGTGTGTGTGTGTGTGTGTGTGTGTGTGTGTGTTGTCAGTGTGTGTGTGTGTGTGTGTGTGTTTTGTCGGTGTGTGTGTGTGTGTGTGTGTGTTGTCGGTGTGTGTGTGTGTGTTGTCGGTGTGTGTGTGTGTGTGTTGTCGGTGTGTGTGTGTGTTGTCGGTGTGTGTGTGTGTGTGTGTTGTCGGTGTGTGTGTGTGTGTTGTCGGTGTGTGTGTGTGTGTTGTCTGTGTGTGTGTGTGTTTTGTTGTGTGTGTGTGTGTTGTCGGTGTGTGTGTGTGTGTGTTGTCGGTGTGTGTGTGTGTGTGTGTTGTCGGTGTGTGTGTGTGTTGTTGTTGTGTTTGTGTGTGTGTGTGTGTTGTCGGTGTGTGTGTGTTATCGGTGTGTGTGTGTGTGTTGTCGGTGTGTGTGTGTGTGTGTGTGTGTGTGTTGTCGGTGTGTGTGTGTGTTGTCGGTGTGTGTGTGTGTGTTGTGTGTGTGTGTGTTGTCGGTGTGTGTGTGTGTTGCCGGTGTGTGTGTGTTGTCGGTGTGTGTGTGTGTGTGTTGTCGGTGTGTGTGTGTGTGTGTGTGTGTTGTCGGTGTGTGTGTGTGTGTTGTCGGTGTGTGTGTGTGTGTTGTCGGTGTGTGTGTGTGTGTGTTGTCGGTGTGTGTGTGTAGTCGGTGTGTGTGTGTGTGTGTGTGTGTTGTCGGTGTGTGTGTGTGTGTTGTCGGTGTGTGTGTGTGTGTGTGTTGTCGGTATGTGTGTGTGTTGTCGGTGTTTGAGTTGTGTGTGTGTGTGTTGTCGGTGTGTGTGTGTGTTGTCGGTGTGTGTGTGTGTGTGTGTTGTCGGTGTGTTTGTGTTGTCGGTGTGTGTGTGTGTGTTGTCGGTGTGTGTGTGTGTGTGTGTGTGTTGTCGGTGTGTGTGTGTGTTGTGGGTGTGTGTGTGTGTGTGTGTGTGTGTTGTCAGTGTGTGTGTGTGTGTGTGTGTTTTGTCGGTGTGTGTGTGTGTGTGTGTGTTGTCGGTGTGTGTGTGTGTGTGTTGTCGGTGTGTGTGTGTGTGTGTGTGTTGTCGGTGTGTGTGTGTGTGTGTGTTGTCGGTGTGTGTGTGTGTGTGTGTTGTCGGTGTGTGTGTGTGTTGTCGGTGTGTGTGTGTGTGTTGTCTGTGTGTGTGTGTGTTTTGTTGTGTGTGTGTGTGTTGTCGGTGTGTCTGTGTGTGTGTTGTCGGTGTGTGTGTGTGTGTTGTCGGTGTGTGTGTGTGTTGTTGTTGTGTTTGTGTGTGTGTGTGTGTGTTGTCGGTGTGTGTGTGTTATCGGTGTGTGTGTGTGTGTTGTCGGTGTGTGTGTGTGTGTGTGTGTGTGTGTTGTCGGTGTGTGTGTGTGTTGTCGGTGTGTGTGTGTGTGTTGTCGATGTGTGTGTGTTGTCGGTGTGTGTGTGTGTGTGTTGTCGGTGTGTGTGTGTGTGTGTTGTGTGTGTGTGTGTTGTTGGTGTGTGTGTGTGTTTGTTGTCGTTGTGTGTGTGTGTGTGTTGTCGGTGTGTGTGTGTTGTCGGTGTGTGTTTGTGTGTGTGTTGTCGGTGTGTGTGTGTGTGTTGTCGGTGTGTGTGTGTGTGTGTTGTCGGTGTGTGTGTGTGTTGTCGGTGTGTGTGTTGTGTGTGTGTGTGTTGTCGGTGTGTGTGTGTGTTGTCGGTGTGTGTGTGTGTGTGTTGTCGGTGTGTTTGTGTTGTCGGTGTGTGTGTGTGTGTTGTCGGTGTGTGTGTGTGTGTGTTGTCGGTGTGTGTGTGTGTGTGTGTGTGTGTGTTGTCGGTGTGTGTGTGTGTGTGTGTGTCGGTGTGTGTGTGTGTGTGTTGTCTGTGTGTGTGTGTGTGTGTGTGTTGTCGTGTGTGTGTTGTCGGTGTGTGTGTGTGTGTGTGTCGGTGTGTGTGTGTGTGTTGTCGGTGTGTGTGTGTGTGTTGTCTGTGTGTGTGTGTGTTTTGTTGTGTGTGTGTGTGTTGTCGGTGTGTGTGTGTGTGTGTTGTCGGTGTGTGTGTGTGTGTGTGTTGTCGGTGTGTGTGTGTGTTGTTGTTGTGTTTGTGTGTGTGTGTGTGTGTTGTCGGTGTGTGTGTCTTATCGGTGTGTGTGTGTGTGTTGTCGGTGTGTGTGTGTGTGTGTGTGTGTGTGTGTGTTGTCGGTGTGTGTGTGTGTTGTCGGTGTGTGTGTGTGTGTTGTCGGTGTGTATGTGTTGTCGGTGTGTGTGTGTGTGTGTTGTCGGTGTGTGTGTGTGTGTGTTGTGTGTGTGTGTGTTGTCGGTGTGTGTGTGTGTTTGTTGTCGTTGTGTGTGTGTGTGTGTTGTCGGTGTGTGTGTGTTGTCGGTGTGTGTTTGTGTGTATGTTGTCGGTGTGTGTGTGTGTGTTGTCGGTGTGTGTGTGTGTGTGTGTGTTGTCGGTGTGTGTGTGTGTTGTCGGTGTGTGTGTTGTGTGTGTGTGTGTTGTTGGTGTGTGTGTGTTGTCGGTGTGTGTGTGTGTGTTGTTGGTGTGTGTGTGTGTGTGTTGTCGGTGTGTGTGTGTGTGTGTGTGTGTGTTGTCAGTGTGTGTGTGTGTGTGTGTGTGTTTTGTCGGTGTGTGTGTGTGTGTGTGTGTGTTGTCGGTGTGTGTGTGTGTGTGTGTTGTCGGTGTGTGTGTGTGTGTGTTGTCGGTGTGTGTGTGTGTGTTGTCGGTGTGTGTGTGTGTGTGTGTTGTCGGTGTGTGTGTGTGTGTTGTCGGTGTGTGTGTGTGTGTTGTCTGTGTGTGTGTGTGTTTTGTTGTGTGTGTGTGTGTTGTCGGTGTGTGTGTGTGTGTGTTGTCGGTGTGTGTGTGTGTGTGTGTTGTCGGTGTGTGTGTGTGTTGTTGTTGTGTTTGTGTGTGTGTGTGTGTGTTGTCGGTGTGTGTGTGTTATCGGTGTGTGTGTGTGTGTTGTCGGTGTGTGTGTGTGTGTGTGTGTGTGTGTGTTGTGTGTGTGTGTGTTGTCGGTGTGTGTGTGTGTGTTGTGTGTGTGTGTGTTGTCGGTGTGTGTGTGTGTTGCCGGTGTGTGTGTGTTGTCGGTGTGTGTGTGTGTGTGTTGTCGGTGTGTGTGTGTGTGTGTGTTGTCGGTGTGTGTGTGTGTGTTGTCGGTGTGTGTGTGTGTGTTGTCGGTGTGTGTGTGTGTGTGTTGTCGGTGTGTGTGTGTAGTCGGTGTGTGTGTGTGTGTGTGTGTGTGTTGTCGGTGTGTGTGTGTGTGTGTGTTGTCGGTATGTGTGTGTGTTGTCGGTGTGTGTGTTGTGTGTGTGTGTGTTGTCGGTGTGTGTGTGTGTTGTCGGTGTGTGTGTGTGTGTGTTGTCGGTGTGTTTGTGTTGTCGGTGTGTGTGTGTTGTCGGTGTGTGTGTGTGTGTGTTGTCGGTGTGTGTGTGTGTGTGTGTGTGTGTGTTGTCAGTGTGTGTGTGTGTGTGTGTGTTTTGTCGGTGTGTGTGTGTGTGTGTGTGTGTTGTCGGTGTGTGTGTGTGTGTGTTGTCGGTGTGTGTGTGTGTGTGTGTGTTGTCGGTGTGTGTGTGTGTGTGTTGTCGGTGTGTGTGTGTGTGTGTGTTGTCGGTGTGTGTGTGTGTGTTGTCGGTGTGTGTGTGTGTGTTGTCTGTGTGTGTGTGTGTTTTGTTGTGTGTGTGTGTGTTGTCGGTGTGTGTGTGTATGTGTTGTCGGTGTGTGTGTGTGTGTGTGTTGTCGGTGTGTGTGTGTGTTGTTGTTGTGTTTGTGTGTGTGTGTGTGTGTTGTCGGTGTGTGTGTGTTATCGGTGTGTGTGTGTGTGTTGTCGGTGTGTGTGTGTGTGTGTGTGTTGTCGGTGTGTGTGTGTGTTGTCGGTGTGTGTGTGTGTGTTGTCGGTGTGTGTGTGTTGTCGGTGTGTGTGTGTGTGTGTTGTCGGTGTGTGTGTGTGTGTGTGTGTGTGTGTGTTGTCGGTGTGTGTGTGTGTTTGTTGTCGTTGTGTGTGTGTGTGTGTTGTCGGGGTGTGTGTGTTGTCGGTGTGTGTTTGTGTGTGTGTTGTCGGTGTGTGTGTGTTGTCGGTGTGTGTGTGTGTGTGTGTGTGTTGTCGGTGTGTGTGTGTGTGTTGTCAGTGTGTGTGTGTGTGTTGTCGGTGTGTGTGTGTGTGTGTTGTCGGTGTGTGTGTGTGTGTGTTGTGTGTGTGTGTGTTGTCGGTGTGTTTGTGTGTGTGTTGTCTGTGTGTGTGTGTGTGTGTGTGTGTTGTCGGTGTGTGTGTGTTGTCGGTGTGTGTGTGTGTGTGTGTGTGTGTGTGTGTGTTGTTGGTGTGTGTGTGTGTGTGTTGTCGGTGTGTGTGTGTGTGTGTTGTGTGTGTGTGTGTTGTCGGTGTGTGTGTGTGTGTTGTCGGTGTGTGTGTGTGTGTGTGTTGTCGGTGTGTGTGTGTGTGTGTGTGTTGTCGGTGTGTGTGTGTTGTGTGTGTGTGTGTTGTCGATGTGTGTGTGTGTGTGTTGTCGGTGTGTGTGTGTGTGTTGTGTGTGTGTGTGTTGTCGGTGTGTGTGTGTGTTGTCGGTGTGTGTGTGTGTGTGTTGTCGGTGTGTGTGTGTGTGTGTGTTGTCGGTGTGTGTGTGTGTTGTCGGTGTGTGTGTGTGTGTGTTGTCGGTGTGTGTGTGTGTAGTCGGTGTGTGTGTGTGTGTGTGTGTTGTCGGTGTGTGTGTGTGTGTTGTGTGTGTGTGTGTGTTGTCGGTGTGTGTGTGTGTGTGTGTTGTCGGTGTGTGTGTGTGTGTGTTGTCGGTGTGTGTGTGTGTGTTGTGTGTGTGTGTGTTGTTGGTGTGTGTGTGTGTAAGTTGTCGGTGTGTGTGTGTGTGTGTGTGTTGTCGGTGTGTGTGTGTGTGTTGTCGGTGTGTGTGTGTGTGTTGTGTGTGTGTTGTCGGTGTGTGTGTGTGTGTGTTGCCGGTGTGTGTGTGTTGTCGGTGTGTGTGTGTGTGTGTTGTCGGTGTGTGTGTGTGTGTGTGTGTGTGTTGTCGGTGTGTGTGTGTGTAGTCGGTGTGTGTGTGTGTGTGTTGTCGGTGTGTGTGTATGTGTTGTCGGTGTGTGTGTGTGTGTGTGTTGTCGGTGTGTGTGTGTGTGTTGTCTGTGTGTATGTTGTGTGTGTGTGTGTTGTCGGTGTGTGTGTGAGTTGTCGGTGTGTGTGTGTGTGTGTGTTGTCGGTGTGTGTGTGTTGTCGGTGTGTGTGTGTGTGTTGTCGGTGTGTGTGTTGTTGGTGTGTGTGTGTGTGTTGTCGGTGTGTGTGTGTGTGTGTGTGTGTTGTCGGTGTGTGTGTGTGTGTGTGTTGTCGGTGTGTGTGTGTGTGTTGTCGG